>NC_089861.1:1680000-1970000 GCF_036373705.1 Amia ocellicauda
TAAGTGTATGTGTGTGTTTTGTGCCATGAATGTGTGTACGTGTGTTTTGTGCCTTGAGCATGTGTATGTGTGTTTTGTGCTGTGAAAGTGTTTATGTGTGTGTTTTGTGCCGCGAGCGCATGTACAAGTGTGTTTAGTGCCGTTAGCCTGTGTACGTGTGTGTTTTGTTCTGTGAGCGGATGTATGCATGTGTTTTGTGCCGTGAGCATGTGTACGTGTGTGTTTTGTGCCTTGAGTGTGTGTACATGTGTATTTTGTGCCATGAGTGTGTGTACACGTGTTTTGTGCCGTGAATGCGTGTACATGTGTGTTTTGTGCTGTGAGCATGCGTACGCGTGTGTCTTGTGCCGTGAGCGTGTGTACATGTGTGTTTTGTGCCGTGAGCATGTGTACGCGTGTGTTTTGTGCTGTGAGCGTTTGTACACGTGCTTTTCCAATCACAGTTGCAGTTGCGTTACTGACAATGTTCTCTTGGCAGAAGTTGTGCATATTAATGGAGTCTTGGCCCAGAGGTTGTGTTACTGCAGCTCAATCTCTTCTCACTCTGTCTTGCGAAAGAAAAAAGAGTCAAGGTCTCTCCAAGGTCCGCTGGGTTTCTGACGGCTGCTCAGTTCAGTATCAGAATGGTTCAGCTCGTCCAACAGTTGCCGCGCTGCTCCGGCGCGAGGCAGGACGCACAATTGTGAATGAAACGCCTCTGCCGCGAGCCGCAGGAAGGTCCCCAGGTGAGGGGTCGGGTGGAGCAGTCAAACTGAGCAGCTGCTAAAGATGCACTTCTGATGACATCACTTCCTGTGCTTGTCCCTGTGAGCGCTGCCAGGAAGCCAAACATCCAGGCCAAACATCCAGGCTGGGGCTCAAGCTGAGCAGCAGAAATGTCATGGTTATCAAGCACGAGGCTTTTATGGACGCTGACTGTAGTATACCATGGTAAACCGCAGTAAAGCATGGAGAGGCATACTCTCTGAATACACTTCAATGGAATATTCATGTCATATCTATCTGTACCAAAAACACTATCAATGTGGGGAAAACAGTGACTCAGCCATTTAAAGTGCTGATATCTATGCTTGCCCCGATTGATATTTCTCATAGACAGATTTTACATTAACATTCTATTGGAATTTATCTAGCAATTAGTTGAATGTTAATAGACTATCAAACAAATCTATATTTAATATTAAACTGGACCACATCATATAAATTGTTACCATGTTACCTAATAGGCTATTTCGACTAAATGCTTCTCTCTCTCTCTCTCTCTCTCTCTCTCTCTCTCTCTCTCTCTCTCTCTCTCTTTTACTGAGCTGAAAACAACAGAGATGCTAAAACCCAGTCACTGCTCTTGGCTGCTTTGAGTGCTTGAGTGCTCTCCTACAGAAAGACGAGGAACCCTCAGACAGATGTTCACCGAGAAACTAAGAACGTGTGAGCTGCAACTTTTCCAGCGGCTCCGTGACGTTCCTCCTTCCAGAGACGGGATTCACAAACAGCGTTTCCTCTCGGAGTCCTTAATGTGTTTCTCTCTGGCAGGAGAGGCTTGTTCTGACATCTTCTTGGTCAGAGAACTAGGATGTGGTGGGATGCGGTGCGCTGTTTCTAACCCTGCGAGGAGAGGCGTTGGGATGCAGTCGCTGGAGGCTCCGGTTGTGGTGTTTTCTTGACGGCAGAAGGATTTAAAGGCAGCAGCTATTTAAACAGGGAACGGGCTATAGGTGCATATATGGCCAATTAAATCAATTAGTTAAGTTCCAGGATATCGGGAGGAGATTGGTATCATTGTTTGTTTCCTTTCCTGTCTGTGGGCGTGTTGTTTATAGAGTATATACTGACACACTTTACTCCTTCACCTGCGTTGAGTGGTAGAGTTGCACTTCAGACCCTGTTAGCTTTGGTGTCTGTGAGTTTGGTAGGATGCTAAGTTTTTGCCATGTCAAATTATAGGCCTCCATCCATTCTGTCTAACTGGCCAGGCATCCAGCCAAACCCGTAATTGCTGAGCCGAGACTCTGGCGGAGGCGACTAAGCCTCGGCGTTGAAAAGCAGGTGCGGAGCATTCCTCGTTGCTACTGGGGGCTTTCAGATGTTAGCTAAACAGGGCCTGTTGTTTCAAGACTGGGACACTGTGGAGCAAATCACTGTATGTGAAGATAAGAGAGGAAAGGAAAATAAGCAAAAGAGAAATTGTCTGGCCCAGCATTAAAGTCATTTTTCTTTGTTTATTCTTGGCAGACTGGCAAGGATGGCAAGGCCCATGAAACGAAACATGAAGCCTCAGGAAAATGGCTTCATGGACAGTATTAGGGTCTCCATTTTCCAGCATAGCATTTCACCGGCACATAACTGCTTTTGTTGTTTTGTTTTCCTCCTGCAATACTTGTCCTGAAAGCCTCAATCGCAGCAAAAATAATTTCTAATGAAACTGAGCTCTCAACGAGAATTACAAGCTCACCTGTCTATGGATCGAATTTACATTTAATGCCAGTTCTGCACCACTAGAACTTGCTGGAAAAAATGTTTTTTAAGTGGTAGGTTGTAATTTATTTCCATTGTATTTCATTTTCAACACCACTGAAGTCGTCTTCCAATAAGCAACTCTTTGTGAGGAGGAGTTGCTGAGAGGTGTTGACGTGAGATTGTTTTCTTCCTTGTTTCCCCGCTGTTAATAATGGATTTAATAGCATTCATTACCAGTGTTTAAAACAGAATTGAGCTAATTAGGGGTTTCAATGTTGAGTTGGGTTCTCTGCCCCCCGCGCACGCCTCCAGGAGCGAGACAGGAGGGTGTTCGCTAATGACGAGATTAACATCGAACAGCACACTTCGTCTGATGTCGGCCTTCAGTCCCCAGCTCTTGATGTCAATGTCCTGGAACCCGATGCGAACCCTGACGCGCCGAGTCTAATGGAAAGCACCTGAAGCGAAAGCGCCGCGTCGCCTCCCTGGGTGAACAGCAGGAAACTCATTTCTGTGTTTCCTGAATACTGATGCCGGCTGGTGGGTGGATTTCAACCCAGAGAAATTGCTTGATTTTCTGCTGCAGTCGTCATAGTCTACTTGTTTTCTCTGGGAATGAAACCATGCTGTCAGTTACACTTGGCTCATCAGTACCGGGGTGAACATCTCTCTGGAGTGACGTGTTCAGGCGCGCTCTGAGTCTATTGTTTCTAAAGCTGCTGGCGAGTCAAATAAAACATTAGACTATTAATTGTCATTTCTCATTCTCAGGAGCCGACACTTGGTTCACCTGGAAAGCCCGTGAGATCTGCTCAGAATATAAAGAAGCGTTTGTCCCGAATTACTGAATAACATGCAGAGCAAACATTTAGGAGTTTCTCTTGAGGTGTAACAACAGTTTTCACAGGGTTTGTGGTCAAGCAGTTAGAAAAGAGAATAATACTCGATCGGAGCCATCCAGGGTTTCTGCTAGGAAGGAACATATCCCTCGTGGTCGGCCGATGAAGCGCTATCTGGATCACACCTGTCCCCAGGAGGAGGCCATTGAACAGCATGGTGGGAAGGGAAGTGTCCCAGCCCGATCCGAGCTGCTGAGCCGAGTGCTGCGAGTGGCGTGGACATCTCCTGGTATCAAGGGCTCGACACAAAGGTGGGCTCCCAGACCAGGGAGTGGTGGGCTGGATGATACCACTGGACGCCGGTCAGGCTTGTATCACCAATCGATCGTGAGGAAACTTCTCTGGGAATTAGGGACTCCTAATTCGCACTAATAGTGTGTGGCGCCATGGAGCGCAACCGTGTCCGTGACACAACGGCCTGCTTTATTAGTGCCGACGCCGAACTCAGACTCCTGGGTATGGTGATTTGGCTTATCAGCAGCGGTGTCAGCTTCACACTGTCGACTCGGCAGCCCTATGCTGAATCTAATGAGCTCAGAAATGGGAAGACCTGCAAGAGAGAAAAACACGCATAACAAAACTAAGAATTGGCGCTTAACTCAGCGTGTGGTGCCTCTGGGATCCTGGGCCGGCATGGAGACTTGGATAGCCTCCACACACTGAGGAGTGCGTCAGGTTGTGCGTTTACCACACAGAGTTCGCAATGTCCAACACACTTGCGTATGAGCAGACAGTGTGGACAAGTTCGGTCTCGCTAGTTAATAGAGTTGTAACCTGGCCTGTGTATTTGTTTGTTTTCATGTTTCTTATTTGAGGCCTTTTTTAATAAGTATGATATTGTCTGTAAGTAAAAATTAATGTAAAAATTAAAAAACCTTAATAAACCGTGCCGTGCTGATGGCAGCGCCTGCGTTTGTTGATGTTTTGTTGTTGTTTTTGCTCATCTGTGGATTTTTGTCGGTTTCTTTTATCTCAGGATGCAGTTACTGTTTTTCAGTGACAGATATTGGATGCGAAAGCCCAAACATACAGAGATTGACAGACACAAAATGATGATTTTTGTTAAAATCAGCCAGCCTTTATCACCCACCTCTACACAATCTTTACAATGTGCTTATTGGCATGATTCAAATCATTACACTCTCTCTATATTTTAAATTCATTGCATCTCACAAATATATATCTTCAGAAAACAATTGTGTATATGGAGATTCAATGAATTGCATGTTTTGCCGGGAACAAAGTACTCCAATGGAAATTGCATGTTTTCCGCCTCTAAGGATAATAAGCACATGCAAAAAGCATCAATGTATTACTTTTTTGCCGGTGTCCGTGTCAGAGAAAGCACTTTCGTGTAAATTAACTCACATTTAAGGAGCAACACCCTCTGCAGATGATATTGTCGAAATGTATTTTACATGATGATAATGATTTGTCATCTATTTATTTCTTTATGTAGTTATTTCATGATGTATATGTTTCTTTAATTATGTTTATGTTTAGAACGCTTGTGTGTTCTTTTGTCAGCAGACACTCTTATCCAGGGTGACAGAATATACACGTTTCTCAAAGCATTTCACTTTGTTTTGTTAATGTTATAAAACAGAACCTTGTCAGTATCTTAAGCATGTTGCTCACTTTTCATAAGATAGAAATATGAATACAAATAAACTGATACACACATTGTTTATTTCAGAACAGGAATCAGTTATTAGTTATTAACACACACACACACACACAAAACAAACAGGTGAGAGAGCTGTAAAATTAAAAATGAAATGCGAACACATGCGTTTTGTTTAAATCGCAGTGCTGGATGTCTAAGATGGAGGCTCACACTTGCCATGTGCATCACGGAGTGCCTTCATGTTCGAGGTGTGTGTGTTGAGATGTGAGCTCTGCTGCTTTGACACCTGCTGTATTCCTGTTAATAAGCTGATCAAAACCGGCCTGCGACGGCATCTCCGCCGGCAGGGCCTCCGTGTCTTTAACACGGTCCCCGGGGGCCACGGGCCACACTCGCTGCATGCTAATGCTCGCTCGGTCTTCCAGCGCGCCACACACACCAGCCTCGGCTCCTCGGAGCATCCCACACAACTCTCACATCAAACGCAATCAATAAGACAAATCAAATACACGCAGCGCGGGGGGCATCCCCAGCCATGTCAAATTACACTGAAGAGCACAGGACTGAGCTTCCTTTGGTTTGTTTGCTTGTTAGTTTCGTCTTTTAAGTTTTACAAAGGAATGCTTTTCATCCTCTGTTCCTCCCCCCCTCAGGAGTGTTGCTGCGTGTCTGAGGGTTTTGTGTTTTGTTTCTTTGTTTATCTCTTTGTTTAACTGTGTTACGTAGATCGTGTAGTGAGATTTGCATTTTGCTTATCTGGAGCCCCTAGCTAAACAGTGAAGGCACACACACTCACAGACACACAGAGAGGGAGAGAGAGAGAGAGAGAGAGAGGGAGAGAGGGAGAGAGAGGTCATTTATACTTTTGCTGTCCTTTGCAACTTTAATCCCAGACATCAAGATAAATTGTTTTCTTGTACAAGAAGCTTCACAATAAAGAGAACACATGGTAATAAAATCAGACGCTTCTTTGCGGATCATTAACCAGACTGAGGACCAGTGTGTGGAGATGTCAATGCCCTGTGGGAAAAATAGATGGGCTATATAGTGAAATAAATAAATAGAATAAAACATTAATTAATTTCACTTAAGCCAGATAACTTTTTCCCAGACACATTAGTTGCTTCCGAGGTATAATTGTGTTAGAAAAACTCAATATGCTAAAATGGCCAAACAGACAATCTCTGAGAGGAAGAAAGAAAGAGCGAAAATCCCATTGTGACCAGAAAAGGGCTCCTTCTTTACTAATCTATGTATCTAAACACCCAACTGACAGCCTGACATTTAAATGCAAAGTTATCAAAGATAAAGCCTATCATGAAAGCGCTGACCTACACTTTTTTCCTGCTCACCTTTAAGAGACTCGCAGCGTATTCACCTGCAGGCAGTTGCACAGCGCGGGCTATATGTGCGTTTCCACCGCAATCTCCTTCCTGCAGACAAATACATAAAAATAATCTGATAGCGGTGTGTACTATAGTGGCGCTGGAGATAGTCTCAATCAAGGTGAGAAAAGTCAAGATAATCGGCTGACAAGGAAATATAATTCTTTTCATGTTCCTGTATCTTATTAGACTCGCTACAGTGGTGTGTCTTCCTTGGTGACAATATCTGTGTGTGTGTTGAAGAGACACTAATAGTAAATATCTCCCCCTGCGCTGATACCTCAGCCTAGTTCTCCCCATTCACACGTGATTTAGAGTCGTTGAACTGTTCGTATGACCTTCAGCTGACATTTTGTAACTGCCCAAAACTTTCACAAACCGTTCCCGAAGTTGTGTGTCTGTGTGTGTGTGTGTCTGTGAGTGTGTGTGTGTATGTGTGTATGTGTGTGCGTGTCTGTGAGTGTGTGTGTGTGTCTGTGAGAGTGCGTGTGTGTGTGAGTGTGTGAGTGTGTGTGTGTGTGTGTGTCTGTGTCAGTGTGTGTCTGTGTTTCTGTGTGTGTGTGTGTGTCTATGTGTGTGTCTGTGTCTGTGCATGTCTGTGAGTGTGTGTGTGTGTGTGTGTGTGTGTGTGTGTGAGTGTGTGTGCGTGTCTGTGAGTGTGTGTGTATAAAATGACTAATTGAAGGCAGGCACATTAAAGTAGGATAGCGGTGAATAAATATAACCTAACAGTAAAACACACAGGAGAAAAAGATCAGCATAAAATGCTCAGCTTGTGTATTTGTATTGATGTGTATTTATTTATTTATTAAAGTGAATAAATAGTTAAATAAATCCTCAGACGTGCGATACTCATTATAGCCAAGGAGCCAGATTAACAACCAGTGAAGCAGTAAACAACGCTGGCCTCTGGCCTAGCCGTCCCAGTGTGAGTCACCTTGCCACTCACAGCACACACACACACACACACACACACACACACACACACAACACACACACACACACATATACACACACACACATATATACACACACACACACACACACACAACACACACACACACACACACACATATATACACACACACACACAACACACACACACACACATATATACACACACACAACACACACACACACATATACACACACACACAACACACACACACACATATATACACACACACACACACACACACACACACACACACACACATATATACACACACACACAACACACACACACACACACATATATACACACACACACATATACACACACACATATATACACACAACACACACACACACACACACACATATATACACACACACACACAACACACACACACACACATATATACACACACACACATATACACACACACATATATACACACACGCACATATACACACACACATATATACACACACGCACACATGCACACACACAACACACACACACATATACACACACACACACATATACACACACACACAACACACACACACACACACACACACACATATATACACACACACACAACACACACACACACACACACACACACACACATATATACACACACACACAACACACACACACACACACACACATATATACACACACACACACACAGACACACACTCACAGACACTCACACACATACACTTCCAATTTGTGCGACACTGCTGGCTGTGTGGAGGAGTTTTTGCTCCGAAAGGGAAAACAGGGATGCAATTTCTGTCAGGACCTCAGCCAGTTAACAGCAGACGAGGGGTTTTCAACTGCATTACCTTCACAGGACCGAGTCGCTTGATTGGTTGTGTCAGGTTATCAGGTGCAATGTGGGGATACAAAAACACACACACACAAGAGGAAAGAAACAATGCGCATTAGAGAGGGAGGTGATTACAACCTCTGCCGTTTCATTTTCTCCATTTGATTGCCAGCCGCAGCCGCACAGGTCAGCGCTGGAACGAATGAGCTGGAAACCGGCTGTGAACTTTTCCAGCGCAACACTTCAGCGCGACTCCGTTCCCACTCCTCAAGAGCGACATGAAAACACTGACTCCCCTCGCCTGTCGACGATGTGACTAACAAATGTGGCACTGTCTCCACGTTACGGTTTCCTTTGAATTGCTAACGGGGACGAATCTCCCTGTCCCCACTTTCCGCCGCCTGTAAGAGTCTTTGTTTATTCGCTTGACAACTCATGGTTTCAAACCACACTTAGACAGTCTGTCAGGACTGCACCTGAGACACTCAGTGTAGCTCGGCTCTGTCTGTCTCTCCTGGAAGATGATTTGTTCGTTTCTGTGCTGCGATGCATCCAGCCCCGCTTGACAGATTATTGCAGCACATACAAACTTACACGAAAACTCTGGTTTTGTAAAGATGGTAAGTTTGCTAATGAGTAGCGAAAGAGTTGCAATGATGCCTTTTAAAGTATATGAATACAAAATAAAATAAAAAAGGATAGAAATAGTATTAAAACTTATTCATGAATTCATTTTAATAGTTTACCAACCTTTGGAAAAGAAGACCCTAAATTGTGGGTTTAAGTACTATTATTAATTGTGTACTTATAACATATGTACTTCCAGTCTAATTACAATGTATTTACAGTATTCTTACATTATAGGTAGTGTGTGATTGTGAATGCTGTTGTGTTGTTATACACAGATGTGTAGCAGTGTAACAACATGAGTATTTATTGTACACTCATTTGTAGAAAATAGTTTGTAACGTGTAATTACACTGTAATTACATATGTGATTACTCAGTACTTACTTATTATTTGTTGTTGGTTTGTGTACTATTACCACTGTCATTGTCTGGCTTCTTATTTCTCGGTGTTGCTGCGGTTCTGACAGGCCTCTGGTTGTGTGTTGAGGACGATAAGGAGGCGGTTACCCTTCGAGACACAATGGCAGCCGTGATTTGTCTGCTGGACTCCAGTAAGTGGCGACACATACATCGAGGGGCACACGGGCCACGGCCAAGACACATCAGTGTGCGATTCAGAGGGTGATTTGTAGGAGTTTAATGAATGCAAGGGGGACAAAAATTGAAAAGTGCCAGAGTCACTGACTTGGAAAACTGGATCTAAACAGACAGCAAGAGTCCTACTGCTCCTCCTCTTTATTGTCCCTCTCTTCTTCCTAACAATGTTTATATTTATGTTCCTCTTTCTTCACTTCAGTTAATTTGCCTGTTTTTGGTTTGGTTCTGCAGTCAAAAACAACAAGGTGCTGGTCATTTTACCAGATCGAAAGCACACATAACCCAATGGGTCAAGTTTCTTTCTCAACTTTTCAGGTCAAGTAACACTTGAAGGCGCCCCTATATAGCCATTTATGTACCCAGGTCAAAGGTCAATATGACGTATTGTCATTGTCAGCCGGAATCTTCGGAGAATGATCTGCATGCTGGGATAGCTACCCGAGACATCCGTAACGCCACGGTCTGTGATTGGGTAAAACTGAATTGGGTAGGCTGATGACAGACCACAGTAAAGTCCTTTCCATTGGTCCATGCTCACGCTCTGCAGTTGCACGTTGGATTTCTAAAGCCACGAAGTACGCAATGCAAAAAAACCACACGTTTCTTTGCTGCAGAATCTCAGCTACGCAGTTAAAACGTAGCGATGCTGTCACTCTGGTGGAGCTGTGCGGATCAGGGCCAGAGCCGGGAGGCCGGGGGTTAGGACCCGAACGGCAGGGGCTCTGATCGCACACGTGTCACATGACAGCAGTGTGCTGTTCGAGTGCTGATGGACAGTCAGGTCCTTTGGGGAGACATCTGGCAGGTATGTTTATTTCTCCAGCTTTCGAACAGAATCCTGTTCTGCGTCTCCTTTGCAAACTTTGCAAACTGCACATTGACGGAATCTGTCATCGCTGCTGCTTATTTCAAAGGGTTCATTCTGGCTCAGCTCTCATTCATTACTTTGTGTTCTTCAAATAATTGTACGATTAGCAAAGGCCAAGACGGTGGCTTTCCTGTGGCAATGTGACCAAAGCACGCCTGTCCTCCCTGGGGTAGAGAAACCACATCTCAACGTTCCTGAGCAACACAGAGCTGCTTAACTGAGTGTCACAAGGAAGCAGGTTTGACACAATATATTGACATTTTAAAATCAGATTGTTGTGTCTGATCATATATAATTGACACATACAGTAGTAGGTAAGCGTGATGGTGTTTATAAATACTCCAAACACAGTTTGATGGTGATTCTTGTCTTTTTCAATATGCACATATGTACGATAATGTATACTGTTAATTTAAAAGGCTGTGAAAATAGTACATAATCTATGAAAATAAATAAATAACTTGAAGCATTTTTCCTGCTTTAATCAAAAGAAACATCCTGTTCTTTCAATATGTTGTTTTCATCTGAGCTCAGATTTCATACGATCGTAAACCTTGTTTTTGTTCTAACAACCTTAATATCTAGCATTTTTAATCATGTCAATGCAATTGTCACATTGTGTGACACATTGTGGGTGACTCCACAGCAGACAGACAGCTGGTCCGTGTTTAGAGAAACATCAACACAGACAGACGCATCTGCCATTCTTTTGATGGTAATCTCATCCTCTTACAATTAATTATTTCCATGTACTATCATTTCTGTCAGAATGAATCGGAGGGAACACAGACGAATATTATTTATGCAAACAAATAAACTGAAATATGAACAATGGCCGCCGGTGTTTCTGTTGGAAGTTGAGGTCAAGGCGAAAATGTTACACTGAATGTGCTGATTCTAAAAAACCCAGTTGCTTTATAATTTACTTGATCTCACTTAGTCTTAGTCTTGCAGGTATATTTGGTTGCAGTTTGAAGTATAAATATTATCCATCACATTAGTTTAAAAACTTATGCTTAAAAAGTTGAGGTCAGCTCGGGTTTAACACCTTTATCCGCAATAGGAGATCGAATTGAATGTGTAAGATGATCAAATCTAAAATTTTAAACCCACTTCTAAATCAATCTCGAATATATATACAATTTATTGTCCATTGAACTCCAATTGAATTCATTACTAATCAATATAACATCAAGTCAGTGATCAAACAAATATTATAATAAAAAATTGCTGGCTTCATCCTATGAAACTGATTGGTCTGTGATCACAACATTGTAATGTCGCAGAACTGCGTCTGTTTCAATATTTGTAGCAAATACACAAAATTTATGCTTAATCTGGTGAAATTAAAAAAATAAATGTATTGACCAGCCTAGTATCACGAATAAGTTTGACATGTTTAATTCCAAATTTCACATTTTTGTGGGGAATATGATCCATTTGGTAAAGTCAATATAAGTTTTAAGATGTGTGAATGAAAAAATATGTGGGCTTGTGTAACAGCGTGTATAGCGTTAAAAGACAGTGACAAATACAGCACCCTAGATGTAGTGAAAGGCATCTGTAATACCCAATATTTGTATGATTTGTGTTTTTGCATTATTTTGTAAAGCCTGACATGAATTCTGTCATTAACGGCAGAGCATTCTTCAAATGAAACCGGCTCTGAAATGGATGGTGTTTATTATTCATGTCACGGCGAAGCAGAAGAAAGCAGATATTACTCCCACAATTTTGTTTGTTTGTTTCTTCTGACAGCTTTCAGTGTGATTTTGTTATTCAATGGGTTTTGCAGCCGGGCTGTGCCATCACGCCCGGCGGCTCTGGTTCTCCGTGTCCACCATCATTACCAGCTGTTTCTCCAACAGCTTCGATCCGCCACAAATGAAAAGGGGAAAAAGTCCTAGTGGGCATTGTGACAAAAATGAAAATTTGATCTGCGTTGACAATGATCGTACTTGTCTTTCAGTTCGTTTAAGGAGAACCTTCTACCCATCCTTCTCCACAGCAGAGTGGTGAAAATGTCTGTAGCTATGAAGCTTCATGAAATACCACGTGCTGACGAAGACTTTGCTTGGTTATTCTGTGCATGGGTATGAGGGGAATCAGGTTTTGCTGCTTCCTTTATCCCAACTGCAACCTGCACCGTGTGAGTAATCCCTGTCACGCATTGCGGACCCTGCTTGGCTTTGTGGCAGCTGCAGCTCGTAGAGGAGCCGTGGCTCGCAGAGAGACTAATTAACACCTGAGTCCGTCTGTCCCCCCTGCCTGTGCAACGCCTGCCTCGGGTGACATTCATAAGCCATCGTTTCTGCAGGTGAGACTGCGACTGGCGTTTTCTGCTCACTGTGACTTACACCTGTCACCTGTATCCTGTAAGACTGACAGTGTTTGATTTATTTATGTATTTTATTGATATGACTTGTCAGTATTGTTGTTCTTTTGTTTTTGTTTAGTCTAAGGATGATGAGTTTGTTAAACTGCGGCTCCACAAGGTAATCTTTAAATATTTGAATAGGATGTTTTCTATGTTTTTTTTTTTCTGAGACTTACTGAGCTCTGTGCTCCTGTGCATTGCTGACAATTTGCAACCTTTTTACTATGCGTATCGTTCTTTAGTTTCTGTAGTATATGTGCTTGTAATGATTTTAAAATAGGGCCATAGGGCTACCATATCTAAGACTGTTCACAAGTCGATTTGCGCACAAATATAATCTACTCAAAATCCAGTCAGATGTCATTTAATTGTTTGTTTTAGTTTTTCCCCTCAAATGATTAATGACATCAAACAAGTTTAGTTAAATGAATGTCAGTTGCCATTGAAAGGCATATCTGTCGATTAGTCCATTAATATGGAGAATCTAGTGTCTTAATGGGTGGATCAATTCACTAAATTTATAAAATGTTTGGCTGATTGTTTAATGATTGTTAATTATCTTTCTTACTGTGAAGATTAAGTTTGAAGTTGCTGGGAGGATAAAATACCAACAGATGATCCTCAGACCCGGTTTTATTTGGTGAAAGACTCAAGTTTCCTGGGTCTTTGGCACTCTTTCCCACATTGAAATGTAACTATCCGCTGTTGAAATGCAGCCAGAAGTGAAGGCTGTAACACATTTTACTCATCACACAGCTTTGAACGAGACCTGGGGTCTCGAGTGGAGCCAGTTTGGGGGGCTGTGTTATCTCAGGCACTTCCACACAGATCAGAACAGCCTGGCAAACACTTCATATCTGAGCGATGGATAATTTCTCTGTCATGGAAGTGTCATGGAAATCATCCAGTGCTTTTTTTAATTTCAGAAAGTCAAACTTTCGGTCTATCTATCCGAAAGTTGCCCACTCATCCAGAATTGCAAGGTTATTATAAAAGCTAATTTGCTGTTCTGAAAGGCATGCATGCAACAGGTATGAGAGGAAACACAAACAAGGAATTAAATGCAATGTGGGGAAAAACAGAAAAAGCAGATTCTGCTCGTAGTCTGATCCCTAGCTCTGACCTTAACTGTGACTGTGATTAACTTCAGCGTGATCTTTTCAGATGTTATTTCTGTGGAACTCCTACTTTAATTAAGATTTTGCAGCTGTTAATGTAAAATGTGACCAAAATTATAACCTATGGAAGTTGCTGCTGATACCATTAAATACTGTCATGAGTGTACAATCGACCTCTTTAGTTCTCCTTTAAAAGTAGGTGAATTGTATTAATATATGACAATATAATTAACAATTATTGTCAATAAAAAGAGGCTTTGCGCAGCCTGTGTCAACCCAGTCTCCACGTAAACACACTGGCATTGATGCAGGTCTGTTTTCTTGGGGGAAATCGTTACGTGGGAGGTGTTTTCACCCCACAATGCTCTGCGGCTCTCTTGACCCAAACAACTCCACCAGCCATGACAAACCCACTATGGGTGCCCTGACACGAGGATCACAGTCACGATATCTAGACATATTTCACTATCCTTAATAGATGACCCCTTTTGCGCCTACCTTCATGTTACAATTGACTATAATAAGAGACACAAAACGAATGCTCTGGTGACAATCAGCTAAGCAAGAACATCAGCCTCCATATTGTGATGTCGCCTCACAGTGCTGTGCTGGGGATGATGGCTTGAAAGACTAATGCAGCTTCAATAATGCAGAACAGGGCTGATCTTACCTGCAGGGGAGGAGAATAGTCCTGCAGGAGAGTCTCTTTGTGCGTTTGTGTAGCTTTCTGCAACATGTGGAGGGGGTGAAGCAAAGAGGCACTATAAAGGGTTTGAAACTGCTGGTGCTTTTAGCTTTTAACCACAAGGAATATTATCTCTCTCTTTCTCTCTCTCTCTTTATATATATATAATCATCAGCCTTTGTCCATCCACTACCTCCACAAGATGTTTTGACATAATTGCGTCTGTTCTCCAGGTCATCCCATCAAGGCTTCTGATTTCATCTTCGATGTGGTCCTCTTCTTGGTTGTATTTTTTATGTGTACGTATCTATACTGCATATCTCTATATTAAAAACTAATTAATGAATATTTCTACAGCTGGGTGTCAGGATCACAGCTCTGGTCCATAGCTTTTCCAGACAGGTGGCTGCTCTGTTGGCCCGAGTCATGTGTGTGCCGGAGATGGATCTCAGCGGCCGAGAGGAAACACAACATAAAAATTGTAATTAAACAGTAAGCATTGTGTCCAGTGTGTGGAACGAGACGATGTGAACAGATTGAGGTTCACTATGATGAAGGTGCCGATCTCTGTGTCTCTCACTCCCCTCCGCCCACACAGCTGTGTGCGTCTCTGTGAGGAGTTTTCTGGGCAGGTACTTTATGTAACCGTGTGCTTTTAAGTGAATATACCGTAGCTATGCACACACAGCACTTTCAGCTCGGCACCACCTCAGGGGAGATATTGAGCAGTCCCCTTGGCGTGACGCTAATCGACCCTGTCGCTCGTGGTTGTTCAGGATGACTATTTTAAAGCACAGTTATATTACACCCTTTCAGATTCTGTCTGTCAGTGTTTGCTGACGTGTCTTTTTTCTGAATCAGCCTGGGAGCCCTGTACTTATTGTCATTGTGTTTTGGCTAAATTATCCTGGTAGACATTGAAATCCATCCATCATTCAGGTCTAACAAGGGCACCAGGACTGGAGAGAGAGCAAAACAGCCCTCTAGCACAACGAACCCATCTACACAGTGGACAGTTCTTTTCCATGCCATCCTCATCTTTTCTGCTCCAAACGTACCACTGATGTGTCAAAAAATCTGCCATTTCTGGTACCAACATGTTTTTTCGTTTGTGTTTGTTTTTCAAATCGTCCTGAGCATCGCTCAGTCTGTCCTCTTGATGTTTTCTCTACCGAAGGGTGTTTTCCTGTGGAACTGTACCGTGGAAACCCAACTCCAGATTCACGGAGCAACATTCTCAGTTCTGTTTTTCATTTATATCCTCTGGCTATCAGGGTGACTTCCACAAACCTCTATTGCCTTCCCCGGCTTCACAAAACAACCCAATGACCAATAATTATAATAAATGAGGACACCACATATTCAGGAATATTGCATAGATGCGATTATTGTCTGTGACTGGAGCCATTATAGAAAAATACAGAATTGATAGCCACGTATTGGTTCTCTCATTGTGGTGCATTTATCGATTAAATACTGAATATGAACTTTCCCTTCCCGTCGTTCTATTTGCAAATCAAATTCCCGAGGGTAGGAATAGATTGGAAGGCTTCCTTATTTCATGATTAACTTATATATTTATTTCCTTCCTTTCTCCCTGATGAATTTAAAGAGGCCATTCGGTTCATCTGATGAGTTCATGCGGGTGTACAAGGAGCTGTTCTTATTGACAAGTGTATCTTCATGAATAAGTAATGGCCTGAGACAACTGATTTAGATGCAAATAAATAATCAGTCTGGATACAGAAGTGTGATGGGGGTCAGGCGGGCCGGCAGAATCGTGTATAATACCTGTGCTTTTGTACGCATATGTGCTAAAGGCGCAATCAGGCTCCGGGAATCTTTTCTATGGAGACAATTTAGTATTTAATTGCCGACTCTACCATTCAGGCCATTATTGTGCCTCTGGATCCTCAGATTAAATTGAATCTTTAGCTGAAGTCGGCACAATGAATATTTTAACAAAACCTGTTTCTGTACTTTCTCTCTTGCTCTCCTTTTCATTTTTCTTTCATTGACAGAGATGGAAATCTTTTGTGAAAGCTGTGTTTTACCTGCTTGGAAGAAATTAATGTTGTTCGCTTTACAAAAATGCCAAAAAAAATGCCTGATCTACTTTTAATAGTTTGTTCTTAATTACAGTTTGACCACTCTTGATTTCTGAATCGCCCTTCTCATGTGTGCAACTGTATGTTATAGAACAGATGCTTAGACTGGGTTTCCCAACTTCAACTTAAACAGCACCCTTCTATCACGTTTCTCCTGCTTCTTCACCTCACTTCACTTCACTTCAATCGACCTCTTGTATGATCGTTCACTCTTCAGTGAGTTTGAAATTGCTATGGACAACTGTTCCTTTAGAATATCAGGGAAACAAAAAAATGAACGTGACTGCACACAGTTAATTGATGTTCTGGAAAATAAAACACTATTGTTGTCCTTTCCTGGATCCCAAAGACCCTCGCCAATGGTTTGTCAGTTTTGGAGATCGTGAGGTCCACCTGAAGCAGGGATGAGCTTCAGAGATCACCTATGAAAGTCTTTTCCTCAGGGTTGTCCTGTGACTGTTCCAGGCGCTTGCTACCTAGGAGCCGGGCTAAAGTTCTGCCAACTACGATAGGCTGAACCCTGCTCCCCCGAGAAAATGATTGCCATCTGATTGCAGGTGCTCAGTGCTGTGCGTTTGGTGTCATGATGCCTTTTCTCGATGGGCGACACATTTGACATTGTCCCTCACAGTCTGCTGAGCGAGGCATTGTCTGATTGACCTTAGTGATGGTCTGAAAACAGGACCAGTGACTCGGTCAGGTCTGAGCTTTCCTGCATCCTTATAATGTTGCTGAAAGGATCACAGTGAGTGTGAATTACACCATGAAGGGATTCCCCGGGGTAAGATGTATTAGACACCTCAACAAATACAAGACTTGTTTCCAAGTACGAAATAAATAAGGACGCTTTTGCTCTAACGGTTGATTGTTGTTATACTTTGATGATGCCTGCTATTACAATAATTACAAACAACATTCTCTTGATTCTAAATTGATGTTTAAATTATGCATTTTACTGCAGGAATTAAACCCCATTAACCCCGGAGGGATTGATCTGTAAAGAGTGTTGACCATTTCCTGATGATAGTCCTTTTCTGAAATAGATTTGAGGAATGCACAACGAACCCTAATTTCTGATTCTGATCCTTTCGTTTGTATTCTTTCTTTCCTCCCAATGCTATAATCCTGTTAATTCGGTGCCGGTGGAGTGTGAACAGAGCTTGTTCTTTAAATTACTGAAGTTTTTTTTTCTTGCAGCTTCTGTTTATGGAAGTTATTTGTTATCCCTTTTGTTTTGTTGTGCGTCGTTCCGTTGCACTTTTCAAGGCTCAGTGGCTTCTGCTGTAGATGTGTTTATAATTGCGATCTGCTTTCCTTTGCTGTTGCTTTCTATTGTCTATTTGCTGCTGCTGTCTGTGACACGGCATGATTGATGTGCATGTTCAATAATTATTTTGTATCGCAAACGTTTACTGAACTGGTTTGTTGTGGTGTGAAATATCTGAGACAAACATGGTACAAATACATTCCTGTTTTCTTTCAAAACATTGTGATCAAAGCGATGCCTTTTGCACTTGCAGTTGAATTGTCTAAGGCTTTCAAGGCTGAATTCCCAGTCACCTCACCCTTTTGTTACATTTCGCAGAAATAAAAGTCGCCTTTTTTACCGTTCTCTAATTAGATGATACTCAACAGCAGGATTACCCTACCCTGGGACCTGGCGCTCGCAGCTGTGAAGTGAAGTTGCTTTCTTAGACTTCCTGGTTTGAAAAGTAAACTTGCGAATCTGCTAAACATCTGTGCTCTGCCAGTCGACGGCATTGTTTCCACACTGATTTGCATGTGGTTTGCACTCGCTTTAATTAGGTTGTTTTTGTATTTTACATTTTTTACTGGGTAACAGAAAATAGAAATAGAATATATTAATATTCATATACAGATGGATGTATTGATAGACATCTGTATATTGAGTAAAATGTAACATTTGTGTGAACTGCAATGCTAAAACCTTGACCAATGTTGACCAATTTATGATAATGTCTATTAAGAAGTAGTTGGCCCTCTTAACCAGTATCACCCAACTGAATATATATGTAAACTGTAGACTACAACCATACAATGCACTAGTTAGAGCTCATCTGGATACTGTGTGCAGTTCTGGGCTCCACACTTCAAGAAAGATATCGCTGCTCTAGAGGCAGTTCAGAGGAGAGCAACCAGACTTATTCCAGGTCTGAAGGGAAAGTCCTACTGAGAGACTGAGGACCTGAACCTTTTCACCCTGGAACAGAGGAGACTACGTGGGGACTTGATTCAAGTCTTCACAATCATGAAAGGCATGGACCACATCAAACCAGAGGAGCTTTTCCAGATCAGCAGGGACACACGCACCCGGGGACACAAATGGAAATTGGGCTTCAAGGCATTCGAGACAGAAAACAGGAGACACTTCTTCACACAGAGAGGCGTCACAATCTGAACAAACTCCCCAGCGATGTGGCTGAAGAGACAATTTGGGAACATTCAAAAACAGACTGGATAGGATCCTTGGATCACTCAGTTATTAATGGACACCAAACGAGCACGATGGGGCGAATGGCCTCCTCTTGATTGGACAATGTCTTATGTTCTTATGTTCTTATGTGTGTATCTTTGTTTTTATTCCCCTCCCATGAAACTACTTGTTGGGAAGGTGAGTTTGTGTCCTTATGAGTGAAACGGGTTTAGGGCGAATGGGCACTGACTGAAGCCGGCCTGGAAATCCTGATCCCTGCGTCGCAGTTCTCAGTCTCACTTCAGTTGCTCCTCGTAAACACATGGCTCGGGTCTTTGATCGTGTCTCTTCATTGCAGTGGGGGGTTTCGTACAGAGGCCATCGCCACGGTGCTGCAGGCAGCTCAGTCATTCAGAGACGGAAAAGGTTTCGCTCGCTTTTTGTCCCTTTTCCAAAGAATTTCCACTTCCAATAAAATAGCGTAAAACAGATTAAAATCCATAAACACGCTCGACGAACGAGCATCAGGCAGGGAGGTTTTTTGTTCTCATCTGCAATCTCTTATCTCCATCTCAGCTCCTTCACATTTTGCCTCCATTTTTCTCTCCTTCACATGGGCGGGTCTGTGTGTTCTCTCTCTCTCACTCTCTCTCTCTCTCTCTCTCTCTCTCTCTCTCTCTCTCTCTCTCTCGCACTTTTCATGAGTGACACAGGGACTTTATACCTTCCTGAATGTGTTTCAGTTATCTAATTAGGTGTTGAAACAGCTGTGCACTGAACAAGGACTGGAGAGGGAGAATTCAAATTAAAAGGCGCACTAATAATAATCCAATCTCCAATCTCTACCTTTGTCTCTGTTTAAAACTCCATCTGTATTGAAATCAATAAACAGGATATGTCTGTTTCCTTTTATTGACCATTAAAAGGTTCAGGAATGTAAAGTGAGAAGGTATATGGATGTCCTGCTGTCCTAAATAAAATGCAGGAGTCTCAGAACTGTATATATCAGGAGGAATATGTACCTGGTGTTATTTGCTGTAAATAGCCTGATTAGCAAAGCATTTTGTTTTGTCCTGATTCAATTCAGCTAATGGTAGGAGTATTCTGCTGGCACTGTAATCAATCACATCTCAGCTTTCCATATTCAAGTAAGGATACAGGTTCATTTCCTTTAGATGGGGAAAAAAACTAACACCTCACTGGTTTGTTACAAGAAAGCGGCACCCATCTGGTGTTGCTTCTGTGGAATTTAGATTCAGCAAAGCAGGTGACGATTACATAAAACACTGAGGCCGTAATGGGACGCAGTTTGTGTGTGTGTATGTGCTGAACGAGGTATTGCGGCTGCCAACATCTCCAGAACTGCTCACTTGTGAAATGAAACAACCTACGATTCCTGAGCAGCGACAAATCACAGTCGAGAGAGCGCCATCATCCTTGCCATTTTAAACCCCCTGCTTTGTTATTCCGGATATCATGGCAGCGTTTGTCCGCAAATTAATACTGAGAGCAAAGGGAGAGGAAGGATATACATTCATTTAAAATGGCTGAATATGACAACTGTCAGTGCGAATGTGGTAATTGTCCTTCTGGTATTTGAACATGTTTATTGCCCTTTGGCAAAGAGCATCTGTCAGAGTCAAAGCGGCAATGGCCTGCTGCCTGTCTGTCTTTTCCTAGTGAAGAGCAGTGGTAAAATACCGTAACATTTGAAAGTAATGTCTTGCTTTCTGAAGTCCTACCTCTTTGTAGTCGCTGCTTTTTTTCCGGCATGCCCATAGGCACCCATATTTTATTCTTTCAATGTACAGGTGTCCATGTGTATATTTATTTTAGTGCTTTTGTGGGTTTTCTTGTGGAAAGCAAATGCAGCTGAAGGAATGAACTCAGAACGCAATCGTTAACAATGCATCTCCTACGTGTAAATCGACTTTATATGTAGAACTGCTGGGCCAAAGCCATCGTTTGTATCTCTGTGTTGAGTAAAAAGGATGGGAACAGGTACACAGAGATTGACAGCAGCCTACTCACTTGCTGTTGTGATGGTGTGATCGGGAAAGATCAACGCGACTTGCAAATCAGCAGAATGCAGTTTGTGACCAATTAGCACACGGAAATAATTGACTAGCTGTATTGCCGATGAACACGGGCCGACTGCAAGCTCCGAGACTCGCAAAGTGAAACGAATGGCTCACATTGCCCTCTTTTCTCTGCTTGTTTGCTCCTTTGTGATTCTTGTTGCCTGCCACATGTTGTGTGCATGAACCTGCGGTGCTTTTCCTTGCAATATTGCCCCTAACGGGATTGCTTTAACGAAGGTGATTATGTGCTACACAATGCAGTCCGGGACAGGAATGTAAATCTACGGAGAGCTTGGTAATTGAATCACCGCACCACCAAACACGATTGTGTCCCCCGGTGGCCCCGTGTAACCGGATTGTGAGGGGAAAGGGAACATTTTAAATAGGCCGGGCAACTTTCTAGAACCTTCTCAGGCTGCTAAGAAGGGAATGTAAGAGAGAGGCAGATGGAAACGATACTGAAGCCTCACAATGCCCAGTGCTTTACCATGAGAAAAACAAACAACACGATCGTCCTTTGTGCACCACACCTGCTGCATTATAAGTAGGCTGCTCAAAACGAGTAAGCTCTCCAATTAGTCTTCAAAGATTCGGCTATGTGGGAATGATGACATTACCTGCAACTGAACTCCACACACGCAGGGCGCGCAGTGACTCGGCTTATCTTGTTGGTTGGAATAAATATTGGGCAAACAAACAAAAGTATCATCAGCTGGCGGTCTCAGAGAGTGGGCAGGGGAATTGCACTCTGCAGACCTTTAAATTATTTCCATATCTCATGTTATTACTCTGACAATGCATGCCGCCTAGGGAAGCGTTAATAAGTGTAATTTGCAGTCTCTAATGTAACGAGTTGCCGTGTTGGTCTGGGCCGAAGATAACGAAACTAAAACTGTGTTCGTCTGAGGTTCTGTTTTCCAGTCTTTCAGAGGAAGCAGGAACTCTGCTGTCGCTCGGATTGACAGAAGCCACCTATCGACACCAAGAACTAGATAATTATAGGATGTAGGTTAAGAAGCTCCCGTTCTGCTAGCGGGGTGAAAATAGATCGATGTCATATCATCTTGCAACTCAGTGTTGCACAGGTGCTTCATAAGATGGGCGGCTGTAGCCTGGGACACGTGGGTCTCTCACTCAGGTGGGTTTTACGATCAGGATCCGATATTCTCATGACCTTAAGTATTGACGGTGCAACATTATTATCAGGTGTTGTTGTTAATATTATGTGAAGTATTATTCTGTTCTCATATACACAAACTCCTACAATCCTTATGCTACACACACTAGAGTTCAGACAGTGATTCACCATGATACCAATTATGGGTAATGGATAAAATAATGGAAACACATGGGCATGGGCTTCCACACAGGTGTGGCTCATGCGTTAATAAATCAATTAACATCCCAGCATGCTTAGGGTCATGTATGAAAGTGTTGGACAGGCCTGGTTGCCTCACTCACTTTGAAAGAGGAGGTTTGGATGCATTTGGCAGGAGCTCCAGTGAGCAAGACAGCTCAGCATCCTGATGTTTCAAGAGCAAACGATGTCTGAGGTGATGTTGGCAGCGATCTCCATGCGTAACACATCAATATGCAAAGGGAAAACAGTGGTTGGAGGCGCTTTCTCCAGGATCATGATATCGATGTATTAATCTGACGTAAAACAGGCGAGGAACTACAGGTAATTTGATGTCAAATTTCAACCTGGGGCGAGAGCAGCCAGTTCAATAAAGAACTACGTTGAGAGCTCCACAGAGCGAGACGCCATAGTGGGGTGGCAGGGAAGGAATCGCTCATCACACCTGGCAATGCACATCTGTGTGTCCAGTGGTGCAAAGAGCAGAGGCAATGGACTACTGAGCAGTGGAGACATGGGGAATGCATTTGTGACAGCAACCTGAGGAGCTCCACAGCCCTGAGTGCCATGCAGTGGCCCAGTGCCCTATTATGTCACTTTACATTGGTGCTTCCATTTTCTTGTCCACTACCTGTATGTTGCTTGTACGTTTTTTGTATGGCTATGATGAAGAAATACACTCACCTAAAGGATTATTAGGAACACCTGTTCAATTTCTCATTAATGCAATTATCTAACCAACCAATCACATGGCAGTTGCTTCAATGCATTTAGGGGTGTGGTCCTGGTCAAGACAATCTCCTGAACTCCAAACTGAATGTCTGAATGGGAAAGAAAGGTGATTTAAGCAATTTTGAGCGTGGCATGGTTGTTGGTGCCAGACGGGCCGGTCTGAGTATTTCACAATCTGCTCAGTTACTGGGATTTTCACGCACAACCATTTCTAGGGTTTACAAAGAATGGAGTGAAAAGGGAAAAACATCCAGTATGCGGCAGTCCTGTGGGCGAAAATGCCTTGTTGATGCTAGAGGTCAGAGGAGAATGGGCCGACTGATTTAAGCTGATAGAAGAGCAACTTTGACTGAAATAACCACTCGTTACAACCGAGATATGCAGCAAAGCATTTGTGAAGCCACAACACGTACAACCTTGAGGCGGATGGGCTACAACAGCAGAAGACCCCACCGGGTACCACTCATCTCCACTACAAATAGGAAAAAGAGGCTACAATTTGCACAAGCTCACCAAAATTGGACAGTTGAAGACTGGAAAAATGTTGCCTGGTCTGATGAGTCTCGATTTCTGTTGAGACATTCAGATGGTAGAGTCAGAATTTGGCGTAAACAGAATGAGAACATGGATCCATCATGCCTTGTTACCACTGTGCAGGCTGGTGGTGGTGGTGTAATGGTGTGGGGGATGTTTTCTTGGCACACTTTAGGCCCCTTAGTGCCAATTGGGCATCGTTTAAATGCCACGGCCTACCTGAGCATTGTTTCTGACCATGTCCATCCCTTTATGACCACCATGTACCCATCCTCTGATGGCTACTTCCAGCAGGATAATGCACCATGTCACAAAGGTCGAATCATTTCAAATTGGTTTCTTGAACATGACAATGAGTTCACTGTACTAAACTGGCCCCCACAGTCACCAGATCTCAACCCAATAGAGCATCTTTGGGATGTGGTGGAACGGGAGCTTCGTGCCCTGAATGTGCATCCCACAAATCTCCATCAACTGCAAGATGCTATCCTATCAATATGGGCCAACATTTCTAAAGAATGCTTTCAGCACCTTGTTGAATCAATGCCACGTAGAATTAAGGCAGTTCTGAAGGCGAAAGGGGGTCAAACACAGTATTAGTATGGTGTTCCTAATAATCCTTTAGGTGAGTGTATATATATATATATATATATATATATATATATATATATATATATATAATTAATTGAAAACACCACAAATCCCATTAACAACAATATTTGGGGGTTTATTTGTTGCTTTGTTTCCCATTCCTCAGAAAATGTTGCTTTTTAAAGAGCCTTGCTGCTTTGAAGGGACAGATACACAGATAGTTAGATAGATAGTATTTATAATCCCATGATCCCACCGTGTTGAATTGAACACCCAAACAAAATGTATGTCTCTGCAGTTGGACAGTTAGTCTTGGAGACAGAGGTGTGTCTGTCTGGTTGTGCAGAGCTCTGTGTCCTAGTTATGTGAAACAGGTTTCCCAATTAAGACAAATTATCCTGAAACAAAAGGCATTGACTTGTGTGCCAATGTGTACTTTGCGGTTATAAATCAGAAAAACTAAACAACTGCAAAGTTTAAGACAATTTCTCATGACACTTTATTCCCATTCTTTTAATAATTGATATTTCATACATTTCTGTAGGAATACTTCCTTTTTATTGCTCACTTTTGAGAGGCAATATCAGGATCATAAAAAAATGCAGACTCCAGGGATTTTATTTCCGAAATATAATAAAAGATTCGATTCTGCAAGGCCGGTTGTCGGTGTGGATATTGCTGTGGCCTTGTGTGTGCGTGAGATTTTGGTGTGTGTGTCTGTGTGAGGAAAAGTTGTATCATAAAATAATCTAAATTACAGAAGCATGTGACTTGAAACTGATTGATGAACAGACGTCAGGACACAATGTGCCGCAGGAGTAATGTTTTAATGGTATCTTACAATTAAGCTGTACAGTGACTCTGCATGGAATCATTTATTCAGCCTCTGATCTCATCTCCTCAAAAGTACGATGTGACGACAGAAGAATATTTCTCTCTGCAGTTATAGGCAATTGAAAGCCCATTGTCACTCTAACAATATCGTCCATTGAATAAGGAATAGCGCTGACAGAAAAGCAGTCAGCAGGTGGGTTTTGGAAAAACTGTAAATATAAATGATTGCAAGCATCGCAACAGCAGAGCTGGAGAGAGAAGACGTGATCTATTCCTCTGAAAGAGTGTGGTTTATTGGTCTTGTATTTGAACAACAAAGCCTGAAGCAATCTGTTATAAATACATTAAAATGGAGGGTAGAATGTGCCATGCTTCAATATGTAAGGTTTGAAACCAGTGTGATGAAAGCTCTGAAGAAACCAATATAAATATGCAGGATAGAAACTAATTTTTAAAAGTTAATCTTGTCACCTTCATGAAAAGACATCTGATGGCAATTTCTGTGTTGAAAGGCCGGTGTTAAGTGAGACGCAAGCTTCATTTATTGCCTCGTCTCTCGCTGCGACTGCTCTCACAGACGGTTTCTTCCTAACAAAAGCCAGAGCGCACAACGATCCATTATAAATTAGCCAGTCAGCTGTGTGTGGCACAAGATACAATACTCATGTAATGCAGAAATGGGAATGAAAACTGACTCCAAATCTGAAACCCAACCAATAAAATATTCAGCTCAATCTGTGCAGTGTTTTACATGTTTAATTTATTCAGGGAAAGGTGCAGCCAAAAAGCATCCAAAAGGTTAATTGATAAATAAATAAACGGTTTGCTTTAAAATACTGGTGCCTGTTCTTGTGTGAAGATATCTGTAGTAGTCGAGTCACTGTGCAAAAACATGTACGTGCTCGAACTGCATCTCATTAAATATTTGGGTATTTAAATCTTATTTATGCATATGTATTATCATTATTATTAATAATTTTAAGCTGAAGATTTCTTCTTGATTTATTAGTGTGATTGTGATTGCCAAATTAAACTCGCTCACGGTTATTTATATGAGTAATTGCTTGCGGCCGCTGATTGCGGTCCAGAATTAGTCAGAGATGGCAATGCTAGGAGATTCCCCAGCTGTACCAGTTGAAAAGCACACTTCCCAGAATACATAATGTAGTGTTTACACTGGCACGATATTCCCAAATGTGTCCTCTAGAGACCATGGCTGAACCCAATGGTTGTTTCCAAAACCACTGCATCAAAGACAATAAATAAGCCACAACCAAACATAGGTAACACAGTAAGCCCTCCCTCCTTGCAGGATTAAAGTAACTCTAGGTCTATAAAACCCCTCTGTAAAATGGCCTCTGTATCCTCCTCTCCTTCACCAATATGGCCGCTCTTCAAACACACCCAAGGAAAGTCTTTGTTACTTCTCTTTTCCTTAATAACTGACTTAACACCTTCCGAAGTAGGCTTCATAAGAAATCACATTTCTAAGCATATGGTCTATAATTGCAATAGTACAACACCTAGAATGATGATACCAAACATGTTAAACAAACATATGTCTAATATAGGGATGGGTCTTGCTCCATCGCATACTGTGTATATAAGCAACTAGGCAAGAGGCAGGTGTGTGTGTAAATTAACTGCTTGGATCCTGCATCGACATCTCCACACAAACAGGATGTTCATCGATGCAGTGATGTTGTTTTACAGCAGCAAAATCCTTTCCATCGCACTCCTCTCATTGTGACTGTGTGCCGGATGCAGAGCTGCGCTTCTGTGAGAGCATCTATAAGCAAGGGCTGATCGTTTGAAGATTTCTCTCTTCACTTGTGCTGGTGTTCTTCTCTGTAATGCCTGCAGGCTGAAGGGTGACATGCATGCCTTTCCGTTTGTGTCTTTATTACCAGCGAGATGAAGTCGATGTTTTAATTTAGCACAAGGACCTCAGAAAGACATTATTTTCCTATCGCTCAAAATACAGCAGCGCCGAGTCACAGCCTGCGTATGAACGTGACTGCCTCGCCATGGAGTCTGTAGAGAGATGTCGGCATGAGCAGCAGGCCAATGAGGAACATGGGAAAGAAGCTGAAACAGAATGAAACTCGCATCAGAGAGCGTGGGGGAGTGAGGGGTGACCCTTGATGTGTCACCTAGCTCTTTTGAGCCCATGTTTATATTCCACATTCCTTTGCTATGAACTCTGTTTTCTGTGTTTGACTGAAAGCAGGAACAATAAGAAAATGAGCCTGATGGATGAGACATTGCTGCTTTTCGTAACCGTATCATGCAAAGTCTGCAACTTGGAAACAAAAAGTAACCGAGTTCCCTGTGAGAGAAGGGAAGCTGTGAAGAAGGTCAGACAAGTCCGTTCAATACTCTGCCTCCAGATATGCGCTGACACTTTCTCCCCCATTTATTTATTTATATTAAGTGCCGGGTTCAAGAAAAGGACTTTATAAAGTCAGTGCACATCCAAGCAAATTCACACCCAGAATTATTGACATAGATCCTGCAGCAAACAAATCTGAGAAGAGTCTGTGTATATGGTTCTTGGCTCCTAATGAGCCAATTGTATTAAATCGGGACACACTAATGCACCGCAGTACGGAGGCAGCCAGCTCCCCGTTCCAGCACACACATCAGTTACAGTAGCTCTGCCTTTTACAGAGGCGATAACTGCCAGATATTGATTCCAGCTGTATAGTGTGGCGCTAAACTGTAGCAATATTTGGCATTAGAGTCTTCACAATAATTAACTGAAGACCTGCAGGCCCAGTCTAATGCATTAGCTTGTTATTGCCTCTAACAGGGCTGCAATGTGGAAAACAAAGCATTGAAATATTCCCATAACATTTGTAGGAATATGTGGCATCTATAAATTTCCCCTACATCGACCTCGGACAGATTTACGTCTGTTCTCCCGTGTTTCCATTGTGTCGACATCTCGCGAAACCCACTCCTCTCCCAGAAGTCTTTCTTTGGCTGACAGGGGCTCTTTTCCAATCGTGGCACAGTATGAATGACTCCGAGTTTGGCTTGGCGCGGCGGCCATCTTTGTGTGCCCTTTGTTTCCGTGAGTCACATTGTCACACGGTGGTGCGTGGCTCGAATCCCGGGCGGGGAGCTCTGACCCACATCGGCTACATGAGCTTCTTCCAAGATAACTACACACTTCGTCCATGTGCTCTCATTGAAGAGCAAAGAATGAAGGCTCTCTTTGCCTTGTCAGTGGGTGGAGCGTTGGCACAGTGGTTAGTCCTGGTGCCTCACAGCCCCTGAGAGCCGGTGTGACAGAGCCCTCTGTCACTGGCCAGAGCAGCACTCTTACATGATTTTCCCTACCCTTGGCACATGACATCAATACACATTATTAATACAGCTCATACTTTAGTTTATCTCTGTGGATGCAAAACGCGGAGCTCCGCTAGCATTGCCAGTTCAAACACGTGATACACCTCCATGCAATACGCACATGTATTCTATTCACAGATAACCTGCAAAGATAACACGCACACAGTGAAGAAGTGGCCTGGGACACTGGATGATGAAGAGGACGAGTTTGATGGGCTGGGAGCTCACTCCAAGCACAGCTCCCCCCAAGCCAGGCCAGTTGCTCCAGCACCAGACATGGAGATGGACACCAAATGTTGTCACCCTGTGCCCACCGGGTTGGGCTCACTGCCACCCTGTACTGGATGAAGCAGTTATTTAAAATGCATGGGTGGGTGTTTTGTCGTTGTGCTCTGGACTGAGGGTGTGTTGTTGTACACCTTGCAACACAAACTGTCATGAACAGAGCAATTCGAGATTAGAGACTGATTGTTTCCGAGACCCCTTGCCCGTGTTCAGTGAGACCATTTTGTTGTCACGCTCATTAGTCCTGGAACATACGACCTAAAGAAAGCTGACAATCGAAAGGGTAAATCTGCCAGTGCTGTTGTCTTGTTTGTCATGTGAGTGCGGGGGGGCAGTTTCTGTGCGGTGTCATCCTTGGATGGGTATTGAAATCACCTTCATCTCGGGGAGTCTCGTGGGGCTCTCCAGCCAGCAGAGTCCTGAATCTTTCAGCGTGGAATTAAAGTATATTTCTGAAGTGTTTGTCCTCTTCTTTCTCTGCTGTGCTGTGTTGAGTAACACTTATGCTAGATTTAGCATTTGCTTCTTCATTTTATTTGTATTTTATTTATTTATTTTGCCGTGGCTTGCTGGATTCAAATTAAATGAGTGTCCCTGTGAAATTCTGTCAGCGCTTCTCTCTGATAATGATGGCACCCCCTCTGCAAAATCCTCTCTGCTCTCAACACAGTGACCGTTACTAAAACATACTATCTGTTACAGATAGGAGTGACACTCAACATCTGCATGGAAATCTGTCGTACTTTCCATTCAATAACGTCTGCCAGCCTTGAACAACAAACACTGCGGCGCAGTCTCTCGAAATGCAGGTGGTGTTTCATGCGATTACCCTTATTCTTAAAACATGATGCCACTGCTGAGGAGCAGAACTACAGAGAGGGCTATTTCAAGCTAATTTTAAAAATAACTATTAGAAAGTGAAGGAGATGTATATACTGTAACACAAGGACAACCAGCTTAATCAGTCTTTTCTTAGACCATTTTATTGACATACTTAATCTTTTTTCTTCTTCCTGGGAATCCATCGTTGCCTCTAATTATTTTAAGTGCCAGGAAAAGAATACTGTATTAATAATAATAATAATAATAATAATAATAATAATAATAATAATACATGTATCAATTAAATGGTCTATTAAAATCCCCACTGTAGTTTAATGTCCCACATTAGAACAGGATTGTTTTGTCGACCTTCGCTGTGAAAACACAATGGTGCCAAGTAAAACAACACACCCACTAAACACTGCAGAAAGATATTACCTGTTTTTTTCACCCATTCATCTTTTGCTGCAGACTGTTCTACCTAAAGTAATTCATTCCACATATGTATTTGGAATCTTTAAAGCGGTTTTATTTTGGTCCATTTATCTAAGATTTATAGCTACATAAAATATTAAGGTGGAGAAACAGAAACCTTTATTATTATTATCCAAGGTGACTGGTTTAACAAATGCTAACAGACGATGTTCTGCACACACACACACACACGCAGTCACACGCATACACACACACACACACACACACACACACACACACGCAGTCACACACTGTCACACACACACACACACACACACAGTCACATACACACACACGCAGTCACACACACACACACAGTCACACAGGTAGTCACACGCTGTCACACACACACACGCAGTCACACGATGTCACACACACACACACACACACACGCAGTCACACGCTGTCACACACACACACACACACACACAGTCACATACATACACACACACACACGCGCAGTCACACGCTGTCACACACACACACACACACACACACACACACATACACACACACGCAGTCACACACTGTCACACACACACACACACACACACACACAGTCACACACATACACACACACGCAGTCACATGCTGTCACACACACACACGCTGTCACACACACACACACACAGTCACACAGGTAGTCACACGCTGTCACACACACACACACACACACACACACACACACACACACACAGTCACACAGGTAGTCACACGCTGTCACACACACACACACATACACACACACACACACGCAGTCACACACTGTCACACACACACACACAGTCACACACATACACACACACGCAGTCACACGCTGTCACACACACACACACACACACACAGTCACATACATACACACACACACAGTCACACACTGTCACACACACACACACACACACACAGTCACATATACACACATGCAGTCACACACACACACACACACACACACACAGTCACACAGGTAGTCACACGCTGTCACACACACACACACAGTCACACACATACACACACACGCAGTCACACGCTGTCACACACACACACACAGTCACATACATACACACACACACATGCAGTCACACGCTGTCACACACACACACACACACATACAGTCACACACATACACACACACACACACAGTCACACGCTGTCACACACACACACACACACAGTCACACACATACACACACACACACACACGCAGTCACACGCTGTCACACACACACACACAGTCACACACATACACACACACACACGCAGTCACACGCTGTCACACACACACACACAGTCACACACATACACACACACACACACACACACGCAGTCACACGCTGTCACACACACACACACACACACACTCTCACAGATTCACAACGGTAACAACAACAATATAAACCACATCCTGCACACGTTATAAGGTAATCAGAGTTTCTTGTCTTGTTGCAACCTTGGTAAAAACACAACAACAACACTGGAACAATCAAACAAATATGTCTATATCAGGGTTTGCAAGTAGGAAAACTGGACTCAGTAGAGTAGAGTAGAACCCAAGTCATCTTCAACAGCTTTGTGAAAATGAAGAAGACTGAAAGAGATCAAAAGGTACTGGAAGAAGTCCTCAGGCATGTGTACCTCGGTCATCACGTTGGCGCAGGTGGCAGGGAATCCGCCACGGGGCTGAGAGTGAAGGGGCAGGATGTCCGAAGAGAGCAGGTCCACAGCACAGGGCAATTACCGTTTTCACAATCGCTCGTACCCAGGGTGTCGTGGAAAATACACCCATGTCATACAGTAAAGCATATGCAGTACAATAATGTCAGTCATAATAGCTGTTAACCAAGAGAATAAATCACTAATCTGCCTGATCACCGCACTGCAGCAGCACATAAACATTAACTGTCAATAAAAAATACATTACAGTCATGGAAATTATCCCCATCATTTCGCAGTGCATCTCTCTGCTGCTCGTTTCGTGCTGCAGAGCCGCCGCCAGCCGTCCTCGGGTCATTGAGACGCCACACCTGTCCTCGTAGGTACGAGGCGCCGCGTGTTTGTGTTTGTGAGAAATGCAGACAGCTGTGCATAGCCAAGATCATTTCACTCCACTGCTGTAAAACTATGGAGGATCAAATCAATAAATAAATAAATGCATAATGTAATGCTGAAATAAATAAATACATCAATGTTTAAATAGTTAAATAAATGTATGATTACATTTATAAATCTAACATTTATTTATGAATTGATTTCAACATTAATACATTCATTTATGTATTTATTAATTTCAACATTATTTATTTATTTATTTATGTAAGTAATTATTTATTGATTGATTTTGGCACAGACTATCCTCCATATAAAACAGACAAAAACATTTAGAAAAATAAAACATTAGAATGCATGTGGACAATAGAAATGCTAAAGTAATACAATATAAAAAAGTAAAACCCAGATATCTTGCTATAATCTATTTATATCAATACTGACCTTTGAAACGGGCTGATCTTTTTTGATCCAGTTTTCATGGCCATCGTGGTCAGGAGGTGCTGAGGTTTGCTAGGAGCTGCAATATTAATAAAAATAAGAATAAGTGCTGCTTCCCTATCCAAACAATAATAATTCTAAAGTGCTGTAGACCTCAACCCCCCCTGTCTGCTTTCACATGCCTCTAATGTAAAGTAATATTATGATAACATGGCACTCTTCTACACAAAGTATAAACATGCCACCTCGCTCAGACGGGCACAGAGGAACAGCCTAATTGCAGTAATACTGTTTTACATCTTAAGATACTTTGATACCTCTATAATATGCAAGTATGAGCCCAATATGGATACACGAACACTGGCCGGTGTGGGCAAGAAAGCAGACATTACTGAGAAAGACCCATCTAAAATCTCATAGGGGGTTTGCCACTTAGCATGTTAACGATACTGCAGACATGTGCAGGAGGTTTAGTGGTCAGACGAGACACAAATGTAAGCTTTTGGTCTAAATTCAAAGCATTACATCTAGCAACAGCCCGACACAGCACATCACCCAGTCAACACCATCCCAACTGTCAAGAATGGTGGTGCAGCATCATGTCATGGGGATGATTCTCATCAGCAGGAACTGGGACACTTGTCAGGACTTGGGGGGGAATGAACAGGTGGATCCTAGAGGAAGACCTTGGTTGAGTTGGCCAAGAATCAATACTTGGTCCATAAAATCACAATTGAGCAGGACAAGAACCCGAAGCACAAGACCAAAGCCACACTAGAATGGTTCAAAAGGAAGAAAGTGAGAGTCCTGGAGTGGCCCAAAGTCAAAGTCAAAACTTGAATCCAATAGGAAATGAATGGCGAGTCCATCAACGATCCCCAATGAACTTGTCAGAACTGGACAAATATCTCCAGGAAGAAAGGCAAATCATCCCACTGTGCAGAGCTAGTAGAAACCCATCCAAAAAGACTCCCAGCAGCAATGGCTGCCAAAGGAGCTTCAAACAAATACTGACCTAGGGGGCTGAATACTCATGCAATCAATCAATATACTCTTTACAGGTTTTGGTGACATTCAACTTCCTTAGCATATGGCATGCTTAATTTTGATCATCAGGGTTTTAAATAGAACAATAAAACATTTAAAGATTTGAATACATTATTTGGAATTAGTCACAATGTGAAATGTTGGGTAGGGGTGAATACTCTTTTACTGTATATATACATGTCCTTGGTATATGGGTTTCATGTAATTGGCTTTGACTGTAAAACAACTAACATGTGAAGAAAAAGGATGTCCTTCAGATAGAATGAAAGAGAGAAAGGGAGAGAGTTAGACAGAAAGAAAGAAATAGCATCGCTGCTGTTGGATCATATTATATTCCAGAAGATTGTTAATGCAAGAAACACCAGTTGTGCTGAGCATTGAAATGTCCCCCAGAAGAGTCATTTCCAGAGCAGTCATCAGCATGTCCCGCCCTCCCTCAACTGGTCCCCTGGCACCCGAGACCGCACACCGCTCACCCTGTCAGTATCCAGAGGCTGGTCCTGCGTCTGTGCCTGTGTTTTGAGTGCCAGAGAACAAGGCTGTCGATGGAAATTCAATTAGATGGAGTCAATGGATCAGCACTGTGGTGTAAGTGACGCCCAAGGCGAAGAGGAGCAGATGGCTGCTGGAGCGACTGGAATGGCGTGGAGGACGTAATGACGCTTCCAATGCAGTGCTATTTATTGATTGATTTACACGGCGCAGAAGAGTCAATCGTTAGTGCGGTTACTGTGGAAATGGGTTGGCGTCAGGAGAAGTTTGAAATTGAAAACATATTTTTTGTTTGTATTTGTCATTTTTTGGGTTGTCTTTGTGTTAATTACTGTTCAGTTTGTCTTGATGTTTGTATGAAAGCAGCTCCGGTCTTTCCATCACGTTGACTTGGCCGTGTGGAGCTAATTTGAGTTTACGCCCTGCGATCAGTTGATTAGGTGAGATTTAGGCCCCAATTACATCCAATCTTTGCCCCACCCGCTAATAGCAAACAACCAATCTCTATATCATAGCAGTTAAATTCATGAGAGAAGAAAGTAGCAGTAAAAACAAAACCACCACTGAGCAGAGGTTTGCAGTTCTTTATTAGCCTGTGGGTCAAAGATTTGATTTAATCCCAGGCTTAGTACAATGAAACGGCTTGCTCTGGCAATGTCTGTTAACACGTGCAGTGATTTACTGTTTTGCAGTAAATATATATAGATGGGGAAGAGAGAGAAAGAGGGAGAGAGGATACCGATCAATATACAGTATGTATTTCCAATATCCCCTGATTGATGACTTATTTTATACAGTGTTGTACAGAGCACTTGAGTATCTGGTGACTTTACCGAATAAATATCTGTCAGATCCTGAATTAATCTTATATGACTCTGCAGAATGGAAGCGGCGGAGCAAACAAGGGCTGTGTTGTGTAGGATTGATGACAGCGTGCATTGCGTTTCTTCACAAGGTTGCTATTTTAAATGCGAATTGGCAATGAGTGTGCCACATTTAGTTACCACTGTCATGGAGTTAAATATGCTGAATATAGTCACAAATGAGTGACGACAAATATGCTTATGTTTTACAAATAACTACGCAGATTCTGAATGCAGTAGTGATGGGGTGGCAAAATTCAGCAGGTGTAATTCTGAAGTCTGTAGTATCTAGACATTGCAGTGAAGGGTTTATTGTGTCTTGGCTCTAGGTAACGTTTCTCAAACTGGGGTCCACAGATTTAGGGGTTTGAGAAAAAACACCAGAAAACTAAACAACACGGAAAGGACACGTTTGACAATGAGTTAAGCAGGTTTTTTTTAAAGATACAGACAAAAGAACATAGTTATGGTTACATTTAGGCTGCTTTTAAAGTCATTTATTGATTCATTGAGGCACATTTTGAATGTTTTTGGATTCACATTATGATTACATTTTAGTCTGGTCTTGGGTTACAGTCCCCAGTAAATGCAGAATACCGTTAGGGTGAGGATTGTGTTTCTCTACTGAGTTAATTATAAGAGGTTTGCATCAGTAAATTGAGATCATGGCCAGGTTTAATTGTGAAGGCTGGAGTGGGCTTGTGTAGCGGAATACAGGAAAATAAATGCAGTGTATCAGAGAGTTCAATTCTAAAACAGAGTCCAGGATTTATATATATATATATATATATATATATACTAGTTTACATAGTTTGAATATGTACTGTGTGATTGGTTTAAAAGACAATTAATAATCACCAGATTGAAACAGAAACATCCTGGTTGTCAAGTGTTTTTGTCTGTGTGTTGATGTGTTTGTCTGTTTTGTATTTACAATGGTTACATTAAGCGTTGGGGTTATCTCAGTGGTATTTTCAAAATTTTTCCTAGTTCTGCGATGCAATAGGGTCACAGTTCGGTTATTATTAGTAGTGTTAGTACTAGCATTATTATTATTTTTTTGTGTTGGTTTACTTAACAACCCTGTTGAGTTTTCCTGAATATAACTAAATGATCTCCTGTCAAGACTCACTTCTAATTTGTGTGGTATTGAATATAGAGAGGTAGGTGCCATTTTTGGTGTCGCATTTCTTCCTAAACCAAATTAATTTCTTACTGTTTCCTAATTTTCTATAGCTGCCTGACATTCATTGAATTGTAGATTGTGGTGGGAGGTCACACTGTGTTTTGAGAATAGGACCTAAGGGTATTTAAAATCAAATCCCTACTGCTACTACTCCAGGTAGTTCTTGAACTTAACTTAAAAAAGATTATCTCCACCATAATGGGTACAGATTCCTAATGTTTAATCATGAGCTCGTATCACAATAACACCACACTACCTCGAGCATTTCCTCAACGTTTTGCTGTTGATCCCATGAGTAACAGTCGGGCTGAGGGTTGGAGACTAGGGCTGTGTTCATACGTGCCTTTAACATCAGGACGTGTGTGAGATATGCAGGTGTTATCCCTGTGCTACTTGCACACGCACTCATTAGCAAACCTGGCACTATTATTGTCAGTGTTACCAAGAAATAAATGCATAAGCCTTTCCTCCGGAGGGGACAGTCCAGATAGGGAAATATAATTCCACAAAGCTCTGCGTTGTAAGTTAATCACTCACAGACTCGTTCTGTCTTTGCTGATCTCCTCTCTATCCCCTCGCCCTCCCTGCATACCTAAGTGTGGTAATTCATCCCCACCTGGTGTCTTATTGAAATGCTTTTCGCCTTCAGGAAACAGATGCTAATACACAGGCCGCGGTGTAAAGTAGCGGATTCCTGTTGGCCTACAGCGCTGCTTAAAACGAGATTTATGTTCCCCTTTGTACCTTCGATGCATTAATGAGTTTTTAAATCAGGCTGTTTTATGTTATGAAATATTATTGCAGCATCAGTGTGAAGCCTCCTTGGCACTACAGGATATGCCCTTCTCCATTAAGTTTTTTTAATTATTGATTATCTTATCTTTTATTTGGAAGAGCGGAATCAGGTAATAGAGAATGCAAACGCTGGCTCAGTCGGGCTCGTTTGGCAGGGAAATGAGAGATAACGGTCTGGGGGGTCATTTCGAGTTTACATTTGCCATCTGTGGAACTTATCGTTCGAATCAAAACGCTGACTTCACACAGGAAATGAAAATAGAGAAAAATAATGCCCCCAAACAGGAGGTGCACATTGTGTTCACATTATTGTAGCTGCATTAAAGCGGGACGGCGGGACAGAATGGAAAGGTATGACATCCAGACACCCTCAAGGTTTGCAGTATTATATCTTGTCCCCTCCACACCCCCAACCTCCTCAAGTGCTTTAAAACCACGTGTGGATGGTTCACCTCGCCGTTCCTGTGGCAACCCAGCATTTCAATGTAGATGCAACCTGATACTTAGTTGGCTTACGCTGCTAAAAATAAAAACCATAAAGGGCATAAAGGGACATCTTCTGGGCTCAATAATTGTCACTTAATCCAGTACTGGCACCACACTATATCAAGCATGACCTCAATTTTCACTTCACTCCACCTAACGGTTCCAGAGAAGAAATTAATTTCACATTTTGATCAATACAATATGGCGGCCAAACCATGTGACTGACTGACTTGTCTTGAACAAATCTGAATATAGGTCATAACGCGTCAAGTTTCACGTCTGTCCTGTCAGCGGTTTCGGAGAAGGAGATGATTGAATATTGTCTAATAATTGTCACTTAATCCAGTTTTGGTACCACACCGTATGGGACATGAGCTCCAATTTCCGTGAGTTACTGTCCAGTAGTTTTCATTTCATGGCCATTTGAAATATAGGGCTGAATAATAATAATAATCTGTCCAATACCAATCAGTGGTCCAGCCACTTGGCCCGCTAACAATAACGAGAATTGAAAGTATCTGAAGATGCAACAGTACTTTTTGAATTATATATTATTGGATATGTATTATTTTTATGGTAGCCTAGTATGCAGGTTAATATTAGTGATAGTTTTCAAAGTAGTAGTGGTTTAATTTAGGATAGGAGTAGTGTGCACAGGTAATAGTAGCCTATGCATAAGTAAGTAGGTACTACCTGCTGTAGCAGGTGAGTTAATTTTCATGATAGTTTATAAGTTAGTATTCGTATATGTAAGTATTATTGTTATTAACTGATCATACAATGGGAATAGCTCCCAAGAGTAATTAAGCGTAAAAAATAAAAACTTTATAATACGAAAAATACGAGCCCAATAAGGAAAAGACATACAGACTAGAACAGAGTCTGGCAGCCAAAAGTGTCATATGGGAACAAGAAATGTAATAGGACCACAAAGTGTCATACATGATAAGAAAGTGTCATACGTGACCAGAAAATGTCATTCCTGATCAAAATATGTTATAAGGAAGCATACTCAGTTCTACACAAGTGCGCCCTCCAAAGTGCTGGAGCAGATCAAGGCCTGGGATGTATTCTTCTTCCACGTCTGCCAGCCAAAATGTGGGTTTAATTATTCACGGCCCTAATTATTGGTCGGCGTTATGATACATGTATTTATTTTTAATGCGTCCCGAAGGCTGATTGTAATATTGAAACTGCCACTTTCTGTTGCGTTTTGCCTTTTTTAATGGCCTATAACTTTCCTTTGATCTTGCTTTCATTATTCTTAGAGTCGTGAGTGGAGGACAGAGCAGGAGAAGCTAACTCACTATACTGCAATGAATGTGATCTTATGACCTTTTATTTTGCGTGCATTACAGCTATTGATGAGACAGTGTGTTGGTTAGAAGTGTGCAGATGAATGACTGCATACAATTTATCATGCTGGTCAAAGTGGGTTGAAGGAATCCGAAGCCCGACTTAATGTCAGCAGAGAGGAAGCCTGTTAACGTGGATAATACAAAATAAAAATTGAATGCGAGGAGCATAATCTGTGAGCAAGTTACCCCCCACACACACACACAATTTAATTGTTACAGGGCTGTGACTCTCTGATGATAATAATAATTGGCCTAATAATAATAATAATAATAATACAAATAAATCATTGTTGTAAATCCCACCTCTGATAAAATGCTGTTCCTGGCTCGTACACTGACTGGTCACAGTGACGAGAGAGCCTTTGTGTTGTGAGATGATGATGATTGTGTGTTCCTGTGATCAGAGAGTTTCTGAAAAGCACAGAAGCTCGCATGCACCTACTTTAGGCAATAATGAGTGGGACTTTGTAGCAGGTCCATAAATAACTAATTCAGCTTTAATGAAAGGATGGCTGTGACACGATTCTTCTGAAGAAAATGAAGAGTCGCTTTAATTGTTGTTGGTTATTTTCTTTGGTTTAATTTACGTCCCTCATTTATCTAATTAACTGAATGCATGTTAGAGATCAATGCTTCACAATCAGCTGCAACCCTGTCATTTAAATGAAATTTCATTACAGTGTGCAACACACACACTCAATTAAATCAACAGAGTATGCATAGTCACTTAAATGTGTTGCTTTAAACAGTGTCTATTATCTGTATATTAAGACACAGGTCCAAATTACATTAATCTGGGTTTAAAAAAACCTAACCGTTAAAACTGTAAGTAATATGTTATTGTATTATTCTGCTTCATAACCCAGGATATATTTGCAGTGTATTAATAGTCTCAATAACATAATATGAAGTAGGCTCTACTAAGGATCACATGCATTTTATTAAACATATTCCCAACACTCACTCCTTGATCCTCTGCAATCCGGCTTCCGCACAGCTCACTCCACTGAGACGGCTCTCCTGGCTGTCACTGACTCCCTCAGCTGTGCTAGGGTGGTCTCCCTCTCCTCAGTCCTCATCCTCCTTGACCTCTCCGCAGCATTTGACACCATCGATCACTCCATCCTCCTCTCCTGCCTCGCTGACCTTGGGATCTCTGGGACTGCTCTCACCTGGTTCTCCTCCTGCCTCAGTGACCGGTCCTACCAAGTGACATGGCAAGGCTCCTCATCCACCCCCCAACCTCTCCTCACAGGTGTTCCTCAAGGCTCCAGCCTGGGTCCCCTCCTGTTCTCTCTCTACACTCGCTCCCTGGGCCCCCTCACCGCATCCCATGGTTTCTCCTACCACTTCTATGCAGATGATGCCCAGATCTTCCGGTCTTTTCCCTCTTCTGACCCTCTCATCCCCTCACGCATCTCTTCCTGCTTGTCTGCTATCTCCGTCTGGATGCACTCGCATCACCTCAAGCTCAACCTCTCCAAATCAGATAGAGTGCGTACACACACACACACACTGAAAGCAACTGCAAAGTGAGGAAGTCATCAATAGTCTCCATTATTTTAGTCAAGGGAATTTGTTAGAATTTGGCACACTGGCTTAGATAGATATACGAATATCTATTAAACAAACCACTGCCTGTGAGGAGAGAAATGTGAAAAGGGAATATGACTGCTTGACAGAGAAACAACTCAATTTCCTCCCCACACAATCAAAAGACACCCAGCAAGCGGTAACTTGTAGAAGGAGAAATTGCACATAATAGTAGTCTTTTCGCTATCCTAAAAAAAAATAACATCCCCAAAGTGATTATGAAACTTATCAGAGCGCACAGACACAGACACGGGCAATCAGGGGTCCGCTCTGTGCAGATGTGTCTCTCAGCCCGCGAGGTTGTGGGTATCCGTTACCATGGTGACCGCAGCAACCCAGAACACCCCCCCGTTCCCACTGTGACGGAGAGCCGTGAAACATTACACTTCACGAGTCTGAGTGCACGTGCTCAACATGGGCAGTAAAACTCAAAAAGCAAACAAGCAAATGAAAATCAAAGTACAATCTATAGGATGAAACTGTTAGTGGGATGCAGGCTCTCCTTTTAGCTCCAGTTTTGTTGCATCTCTCCTGGGATTGAGGTCGGCAGTGCACAGCGGCTTTCGCAGTTTAAAATAAGCAGGAGTTATTGATCTGAAAACCGCTGTGCGTGTTCATAGCTTCGGAGCTCTCCTGCAGATCCCCGGTTTCATGTTCTCCTGCTAATGAACGAGCTGCACAATGACCTGTGAGGGGGCTCTGCTGAAGACACATCTCATTATAAACAGTAAGTGTGCCTATACGATCCGATGCAATCATCGTGGAAAGGTCAATCCCAGCAGAAGTCATCCATGCACGGAAAGAAAGCGTATGGATCAATCTGGCATGGAGGGCTTGCTCAACATGCAATGATATTTCAGCCCACAGATAATTAATACACCGACATGGAATTATCTGGTATGTTCATTTTGCTGATGTGGACAGTAAGCCTTTTAGTCCTGGAGGAGGACTGTGTGCTTTAACTTAGCTACCTCATTTTAATACTTAAGAACATAAGAACATAGGAAAGTGTCCAATCGAGAGGAGGCCATTCGCCCCATCATGCTCGTTTGGTGTCCATTAATAAGTGATCAAATTGTCTCTTCAGCCACATCGCTGGGGAGTTTGTTCAGATTGTGACGCCTCTCTGTGTGAAGAAGTGTCTCCTGTTTTCTGTCTCGAATGCCTTGAAGCCCAATTTCCATTTGTGTCCCCGGGTGCGTGTGTCCCTGCTGATCTGGAAAAGCTCCTCTGGTTTGATGTGGTCGATGCCCTTCATGATTTTGAAGACTTGGATCAAGTCCTCACGTAGTCTCCTCTGTTCCAGGGTGAGAAGGTTCAGGTCCTCAGTCTCTCAGTAGGACATTCCCTTCAGACCTGGAATAAGTCTGGTTGCTCTCCTCTGAACTGCCTCTAGAGCAGCGATATCTTTCTTGAAGTGTGGAGCCCAGAACTGTCCACAGTATCCAGATGAGCTCTAACTAGTGCATTGTATGGTCTGTATATATTGTGCCAGTGAGGCTGCAAAATGCAATGTATACAAAAAACACACCTCCTGCTTCTCTATACCACGAGCCTAGCACTGTGCAACACTAAGTAAAGTACTTACAATATAGCGTGAACTGTGTATCAACCCCGATTTTCATAATGCATCCTGGTTATAAACATCTTTACTGTAGAGGATATACATGGATATCCCTATTCGACATTCGCTAATTCATCCCTGTCCTTTAAAAGGCTTTAACTGCCACTTTATGATGTAATTCAGTGAGTGAGAGCTTCTTGGCTGTATGCATGCGAACTGCTAAACGATTTGACTGTAACCCAAATTCTATTCACGGTCGCGTTGCTTTGGCAGCGACGGGAGCAGAATGACTCCGGCCGTACAATAACCAATTGTGCTGTGATTGATTAGCGTTAATAGCAAACTGTAATCTGTTCTCCCTCCTCCCGGAATCAATTCACCTACCCTCTATTTTACCCCACTTATAATATTTATTAATCTAGTGATTCCATGAAATTTGCAATTACTAACACAATAACGGGGAATGCATTATTTTATGGACATGTCTAATATGCCTGAAACTGCCTTCTCCAACTGTCCAACAACAAGAGCAAGGGATGTGCATAAATCCACGCCATAAGGTATCAGACATTATTGCTTAGTCAACACCTGCTGTGTAACTTTCATCTGACAGACAGCAAGCGCTCCGGCACGGATTGCGCCGATTCAGCAAAACGGTTCATAGAGTGACCCTGCTGTTGACCCTATAATACTTTAAGGACTGCTTGACTGTAACGGGGAAAACAAAAAGAGAACATTAGATAGTAACTGTAGATGTACTCGGTGCATGAAAAGAGTTTAAATCAATGCCCCCCCATTTAAAAGTACAGCCGTCTTAGCTAGATCATGTGTGATTTATCCATAGCTGTGATTGGGACGTATTTTTTCAGACGCTCGATTCACTGTGTTGTCAGTTGCTTTTCGAGTGTCAGAAATGTCACACTGTTTTGGTTTGTTTTGAGGATCCTAGCTGCCATTGTAACTCCTGATTTATTCTGTAATATTAGCAGGAGAATCCGTGCTGGCGTCCTGGCAATGTTTGAAGGGGTGGGTGGCACCCTGAGATGCCATGTGCCTCCAGGGGTGTTTGGGGACATTACACTAGTGTTGAAGCATGCATATTGCTATTAAATCCAGTTGCATAACAGTTCTATAGGCCTACCCATTATGACAACATAGCAGTGGTAAATACAAATAATCATTTGGTGTTTGGAGACTCTCATCCTCTAACAAAATCTGCATAATAACATCCTTTGTCTTTTGTCTTGCAGGGAACGTCTGTGAAATGTTAATTATAAATTTGCAACATGAACAGGGCCACAGAGAAAATCCCTGTGCCGTGTTATCAGCCCTGAATGTTTTTACTCCCCCAAAAAGCCTGAGGCCAGAACCAGGCTTCCTGCAATACAAAGTACACAATATCGATCCAGATGCTAACTGCTGGATTCTCGCACAGGGGGAGGTATTTTAATAAGCGTTCCAGAAGAAAATCTAAAACCCTGGGTGAGACACGCTGAGCACAGCGGCGATCTCTGTATTTGTTTATTTATTAGTTGGGTGGTTGCTTAATTGGTTTGTTTATTTGACCAACATCCATGCTAAGACAAAGAAGGAAAATGACACTCAGTTGCAGAATATCATGAATTTAATCCACTGCTTCAACTCCTTTACAGGAGAAAACAAAAGAAACAGAATAAAGGGATACTGAACACAAGACTCCCAGCATCCTTTGTTCTGTCATTAGAGCTGGCAGTTGGGCTCACGCTTGGATCCTTCTGCCGAATTCTGTCAAGGCAGATGTAAAAATTGAGGGGCTTTGAAGGGTCAAAATGATATTAACCCAGATGACAGACAAGCCAATATCAGTTGCGGCGGAGTTCATTACTCGCCGGCTGACGTGGACATTAATATTTTACTCATCTGCCAGGCAGTTCATTACAGCGGAGGCCAATAAAGTCAAGGCTTGCACCAGAGAGTGATGTCAGCAGCTCCAACTTAATATTTAATATCAAGATGAAGAGTGTGCTCTTACATAATAAGTGGTAAATAATGATGCCGTGGATATGCCGGGTTGGGTTTCGCTAAAACCCCTCAAAGTACAGTATGTGGCTTTTTCTCGCACATCTCTGCAGCAACACAGTATGTGGTTGTTCATATGGAAGCTGAGATTAACTCTAAACGTTGAGGCATCTGCGTTACGTGAACTGCAATCCCGATTCTTTATGTGTGTTTTATTGTTGTCGGGTCGAAACAAAAGTCTTTTAGCAAACAAGAAGATGAAAATTAAAGCGTTTTTTCCACTTTAATTTGTGTCGCATCTGTTGTGAAAGCCTGGGTATCTCGAGGTGAATTCCAGTCCACTGGCGTCTATTTGTTTGCCTGATCGCTGCGATTTCTGCCAGACATCTGGGTACATACATGTCAACAAAGCTGTCATCATGCAGTCGATTCCCATGCAGCCCTTCAGCACAGCGAGAGTCTGATCCACTTGAATGGCTGGATTCGTCTCAAGCTTTCTGTATCGGCTGCTGAGTACATTCTTTTTACTTCATTTAGTCCAACAAAAGGATGTGAGGAAAAAATGCCTTGCAAGCAAACTGAGATTGGTGGTTGAACGAATTCCAGAGGAAAGTCTCTGAGATAAAGGATGCAGAAATCTCTAATGCTCTCTTTCACTAGGAGGTCTTTGTGTGAGTGTGTGCGGTGCCTTTCATTGGGAGAGCAGCTTTAGCCTCATCCCTGCAAATCCACTGAAACACCTGATGCCAAACAGAAAGGCATTCAAGGCATTTGGGCCGAGACCTCAATCAGAACCCACAGCCCCCGGGATGGAAAGTAGTCATAAAATAAATAAACGATTTGCACCCGCAATGAAGGCGTTTTTTTTTTTTTTGTATTGCATATATTTCCATTTGTATTTTGCTGACTCTGGCCAGACTATTGTATCATATTGCACTGGGGAGAGAGGTACATAAACCAATTTGTATTTGCCTGCATCCTTCCTGAACGTCTTGCCTGTATGAACACAGGGGGATCGGACGTAAAAGATACCCAAAGGTCCTCGCCTGAAGGTGGGGCGGCCCAGTCGCACTGCTGAGCTCCGGGGAAGGTGTCTCTGATTGTGAAAATGATATCGAATGAGGTGAGCTCAAATAAATGTTCCCTGACCTTTATATCGAGTGAATTTGGGGATTGCTTGTATTGATCGGCTTCAGACGCAACGAGAGGAGAGCTCTGGCTCTGGATTGTGTTAAATGATTTTCACATCTCTGTTTGACTCAGAATCGTGTACATTGCACTGGGATGGAGCTGTCAGAGGCTCATGCATGCACACACAATACAGAATACACACACAGACCCACACACGCCCTGGGAAACGATGGGCTTTGTTTGTAGTAAAAGGATCAGAATTGCAGTTACAAATTTATAATGTAGGACAATATAACATGATAATAGTCTACAGTAGGAAACAATACAAACTATTGGACTGCAGTTCAGTGTTGATAGGCCTCTTAGGACAGTAAACAATGACTTCTACGTGTTAATATAGTGTAATGATGTATAACTAGCATTTCCCCGTTCCAACTAAAAGACTACAGACGCATCTTGTCCGTCCCCTACACTTTTGTACTCTGTGTGCTTCTTTTTGGTTGTGTTCCATGCTTTCATATCCCTTATGGCTTTGTTTGTTTGTTGTCTTTGTTCGTGTTGGACATTGTTGTACAAACTAACAAGATGGATGCGGAGCGCCGGTTGTGAAGGCTCCTGGGACGGCTGATGCTAATGATTTTTCTTTTCAATATGTCAATGCCAATCTTGTCATAATGCGAATGCGCTGTGCTTATTGTCAAACGTCAGCCACTTGTGCGTGGCATACAAATGGCTGAAAATGAAGGAATAATTTAAAAATGAATACACATGAAATAGGTTTTAATTGGACGAATAAAGAATATTACACCATGTTGACTATAAAATACCTTGCAGAATAAAGACATCAATACTTATTCAACACATCGCGAATGATTTCAAAACATTTGTGAGAAATAACACTTACGTTTGTGTAAAAGTATTTGACTCATTTCTATATCATTATGACTAGGGAACGATTGAAGCATTTAAAATACAGAGTTTAAAAGTACGACATTAGTGTTTATTCTGTTAGCGATCATCTTGGCACTAGAGTGTGAGACGCATTTAAGTAACTTATGCGCTTTCAGATAATTCGATATTTGTGATGAATGTTCAGTCATATAAACCCAAAACGTCTTCCAGATCCTTCAGCTGCTTCTCCTACTAATGAGGCGTGTTTCCCTAGCGTGTTGTGAGTGATAGGCTGCACACATATGCCTGAAAAACCTCCCGTTTCTCAGAGCATATTTATAGAATTAGACAACACGGCCATTCTGTGAATGTCTGTGATCAAATAATCACAATCGTTGTAGCAAAGTGTCCCAGGTCAGTCCAGACTCAGTCCATCTCAAGTCAGACTCCTGGGATGGGACCTCCCCCATGTTCTCTTTAGATCTGCATATTGGAGAATGACTTGGGATGGCTGTGTCCAGGGCTGAGGGAGTGGACTATGGAATTCCCTGACACTGCAAGGAAAATGTGTGACTTAAAATATCTCAGCCTTTGCCAACTTTAAACCTAAACATCATCAAACCCTGCTTGGAGCCTAAACTCACCTTTAGCGTTTAACTAAGCCTGCGTACAGTAGCGGGCTCGATCAAGCACAATTCACAACTTTAATTACCCCATTTACACGTATTTCATGCCTCCACAGCCCCCAGGCTTCTTCCCCACAGTTTGATAACAGCCTTAACCCCATTGATAGTCTCACACCTTTAACACAACCGTTAATTGGGATCGCAGTCTTGACTAAGATCCTAAATCCCAGCCCCAGCACGAATCTGCACCCTGTTCCCAACCTCAATCTTATTATTTAGCTCAACCCCAGCCTTTAACATTTTATTGTCCTAATAAAACCGTTCCAGTGCACTGCTTTGCCTGAGCGAATCATTTCCATATCAGTGTATTACATCTGTATTTCTGCAGTTTGATTTGCTTTTCAGTGTAATGGACACAAATAAACAGATGGTCCTGCCATTAGGGACTGTACAAAAATTCAGAACAAGGGATTCTGTCAGCGCAGACTATTGGCAAGCACAATCCCCCGGAGTGGAGCTCGGTTATTGCTGGTGCTCAGAAAGATGGAGGCGGCCGACAGCAGAGCAGTATGCTGAGATATCAATACATCAACGCCGCGCCGCCCTGTGTGTTCAGAGTGAGTCTTCATCAACGCTTATTAATGACCTGCGCTATTGAACTCAACGGCAATCATCATGGTTATATAATGGCACATATTAGTTACAGTTTCCTGGGGGAATTTAATGTATGTATTGAATGTATTTATACTGATATATAGTTAGTTTCAACATGTTTACAGTGTTGTTACCCAATTTCCACTGACCAGAGAAGATCATTCTCAAGATCATAGAGACTGTTTTGAAGACCCCAGTCACGAGAATAACGTTTCACAGCCCCTGGCACTGGGAGGGAGGACCAATTAAACTTCACTGTCATAGCAGCAGCTTTAAAACATATTCAGTTAAGAAAACATCAGTTGTCCTGAGTTCAGGTAAACACAAACACAATAATCACAGTGTTTGTGTTTGTGTGATGGTATGTGTCTGTGTTTCCTGGTTAGAGACAATGCATCTACTGTTAGGTAATTTCACAGTAAAATACTCTGTTTTCAAGGGTTCATCACAAGAGAACTTCACACGTCTATTGAATTAATCGAGTACACATTAAAAACCGGGTGTATCACCTTTCCTCCAGCTAATGCAGCCTCAAGCACCGTGTGAAAGCTCCGGTTTGCCGGGTCAGAAGGGCGAGGACCCGCCGAGAGCTCCCTATAAATCGACCTGCTTCATTCATGTGTTTTAAAAAGCGTTCTCCCGAGTCTCCCAAGACAATCAATGGCTGTTTCATTGGCCCAATGAGACAGGCGAACTGTAAACAGGCTGATCATTATCTTGGCTCGACGGACGCTCCTGCCAGGCATTTAAAGTGCAGTGCGAACATGGAAGTAATGTAATTTCCTGTGGTGTCGATCCAGAGACCAGAACTGAAGGGCTGAGAGAGAAGTGGAAGCTTAAATGCCTCTCACTTTCTTTTTGTTTGTTTTTTTCTGTATTCATTTATTGTACTGCCGTGCTCAATCCAGCAAACCGTCTCCTGCATCAGACCTGGGGACGAGCTTGGCCTGCTTCACTGAAGTTCACTTAACTAATTAAGAGCGCAGGGGAAGGAGAAGCCGAATTGATTTGGCCCTCGAGGACTGGAGCTGGAGCACGGTTCTATGATAAGAACCAGAACTCGTTCCAAGATGTTTTCTAGGGGAAAAACTGATTGCTGGTATGATTCACGAGAGCTTTTTGGGAAAATAAATGACAAGGTCACGTTGAAGGAAATAACACACTGTTGAGATGGATTGTTTTTTTTTTCCATTTCTTTTCTTTCTAATGTTCACATTTGTTCAGCTGTATTTGAGTTTGCTGCCCACCACCTCCATCAGCTGGAAACATTCCCAGATGAATCAGTGCTCGACAAACACTCAAAAGAGAACAGCGATGGGTGATTGAAGTTTTAATGAACCAGATTTAACTTTAAACCAAATGAAGCCCGGAATCATGTGGTTTCAAACGAAGGGTGTGAATCCTTTCCGCTACAGCAATACCTGTGAACGTCCTGTCCGTGTGTTTCTCGTGATTGTTGTCTGTGCCAGTGCTACCCATCCCGGGGCCTGCGGGCGTCCCGGTGTCACTCCTGCCCCGGCTTTTGTCATCGACTGACCTGCGCCTGTTTAAGGTCGAAGGTTGAAATCAGACAATCGTTGGCTCAGTTTACGGGTTCAGAAAGTTCAGAGTTCAGCCGCAATGAAGACCACCAGAGACCGGGATTACTGTGGGAGCGGAGGTGAGATCCTCTCCTCAAGATGCTCCTGCACCCCTATAGTGAACTGGGTGGCGTTCAATAAGTCACATCTAAGTTTCCCTCCAACACCCACCTAAAGCGGCAGCTCGTGTCTGCGATGTCCGCGCCTCGTTTACACGCGGCTGTAAATGGGGATTAATGCTCAGTGAGTCCACTAAAATTTAACAAGGGCTTTTTGCATGAATTGAGTTTGCACGACTGTCTGATTTATTTTGCCCCAGCCTCGGTGGGGAGACGGGGCGGCTCCATAAACCTTTATCGTCGGTTAAGTGGGCACCTTGTTCCACGTTTTTCTGCCTTTGCCATTAGCTGATTAGGGCCCAATCACCGACACACACTTGGTTATAACCGCCTCACACAGGATTGACTGCGTTGTCCTTTAGAGCTGTGGTCTGATGATGTGGGCCGCGGGGCTCAGATAAATTAAATGTGAAGGTCCATGAGCTGCCCAATACGGCCTGTAATGCAATACTGTCCTCCTGTGTATTAGCAGAATTGTTAGATCTGAAAGACACGTTAAATGGCCTCACCTGGCACGCTATTTGTCACGTGTCTCTTGTGATGATTGGTACTTCCTTCTCCTGGATGGAACTGGGTGAGGTTGCATATGCAGAATAGAAGGGGAAATGCAACATATCTTGTATAGTCGGTGTATATCAGGTTTGGGGTCAATTCCCCTATTTCAAATCCAATTCTCTTTTTCAGACACATTCCAAATTCCAAATTCCAATTCCAGTTCCAATTCTTTCTGCCATTCTCATAACAGCTCTTTTTAACGATTTCACTCCTGTATATTGTATTAATTCTGCTACATAGAGTTCACCAAGTTCTTTACCGCCGCATTTAACTGCACAGTCAATGTAAAGAGCCTGAAGTTTAGGATTATATGGACATCATATAAAGGGATTGGGGATTTACAGGATATTTTTATATATTCTTAGTATTTATTGGGAATTTATAATGAAGTCTGTGGTGAGAATAATAGTGCAGTGTAGAATTAGTGTTACATGGATGCTGCGCAATTTCTGAACAAATACAATAGAAATATGCAAATTGATTCTTTCAGCTGCCATCTGATGAAGAATTAATTAGCAGCTCCACTCCAACACAGATCATTATCAGTTCAATTGCTTTCTGTAAACGGTTCTAAGATTTGAACAAAGCAGTCACATTTGTCTTTATTGTTTCTCGTTAAGAGCAGCTCTCGTGACAAGGAAAACAACTCTGTGTGGAAAGAGTTTCTTCGGGAATGTTTTATATTGCTAGCCTGATTGGCTGCTACACAAGTTATCCCACCACCGCGCAGCTCTTCGAATGACCAGGAGTTTGGGCACTTCTCGGATCGTTAGCGGGTTGAAGTCTGAGTTTGGCCTGGGCTGGCCACCGCTGCTCTCAGAGAACATCCATTGTCCTGAAGTGTGTATTTGCTGCTTCAACCATAAAGTAAAATAAAGTAACGAAAGTAAGTAGCAGGAAGTGATGTATTTTGTACTGTTTACACCCGTTGTCAGTCATTTGCCTGCCACGTGATTGGAATTGGCTATTTTTGTGTACTGAAATAAGGCGGTTGTGTGTGTGTGTGTGTGTGTGTGTGTCAATGTCTGTGTGTGTGTGTGTGTGTCAATGTCAGGGTGTGTGTATGTGTGTGTATGTCAGTGTGTGTGTGTCAATGTCAGTGTGTGTGTGTGTTGGTGTGTGTCAGTGGGTGTGTGTGTGTTGTATGTGTATGTGTGTGTGTGTCAATGTCAGGGTGTGTGTGTGTGTTTACTCAGTGAGTGTAATGATACATGATCACAGAAACCCTCTCTCAGGTGAAGTAATTTACTCTGAGCTTTTCAAACTTGTTCCCATGATTAATTCACAGTGCAGCAGGAGCACATGAAAGGCAGTGATTGTGTGTGTGTGTGTGTGTGTGTGTGTGTGTGTGTGTATGTGTGTGTGTGTAGTGTTCAATTTACACCCATCAAGTAGAAACTGCTCCGTCATGAAAAATGCAGGTTGCTTTTAAATGCACGCACTGTGAGGCACCTCGAGGGACCTGGTTCTCCAGAATTAAACCTGATTCAGAAGTGGGTCTGAAGGTCGCAATAGCAGGGCAGCAGGTCAGCGTTTGTATGAAAGAAATCATCACAATAAAGCTAAATTCATGAGTTTTCCTTGGTTTTATAGAATGCATTATTTTTTAATAACTCTAAAATCCATCTCCGTTCCCGATATCCTCACACAGTCCCATCGAATATTTATAAGGCCGAGCATCATCTCAGCGCAGGTGAGGTAATTCCACAGTAACGCAATTATCGCAGCCGCTGGGGGACTTTTATTATTTTTTAATTGAGTGAACTTTTCAAGTGAACACGCAGACTGCGGTACTCAGAGAGTGCACAGGAGTAATACAAACGAACGCTGAAGATGGTGGGGGGGATAATATGTTTTCAGGCTTAAATTCAGGGACATAATTATTTTTGGAACAGTGTGTTTAAAATAATGAGTACAAGTTCATAATTAATTCTAAACAAATACATAAGAACATAAGAAAGTTTACAATCGAGAAGAAGCCATTTGCCCCATTGTGCTCCTTTGGTGTCTTTGGTCTTTCTCATGCGATACTTTTTCTAGTTCCATACTTCCCATAGTGTAATTATAGTGGACATTTTTGTTACCTGCATGTATCTGCATGTTAATACTTCTTAGAATAGCCTGTGCTGCCGAGATTGTATCTGCTGAGCCACCTATTTTAGTATCATCTGCAAATTTGACAAGTCTGCTAACTATCCCAGAGTCCAGATCATTAATATAGATTAGAAATAGCAAAGGCCCTAGTACTGATCCCTGTGGAACTCCACTAACAACCTCACTCCAGCTAGAAGTGACTCCTCTAATCGACACCCTCTGTTTCCTAGACATCAACCAGTTCATAATCATCTACTTACATTACCCTGAACGCCTACAGCTTCCAATTTGAGGATCAGTCTTTGGTGTGGAACCTTATCAAAAGCTTTTTGGAAATCTAAGTATATCATATCATATGCTTTCACATGATCTACAGCTGCAGTTGCATCTTCAAAAAACTCAATTAGTGAAATAAATTAGTAAGACATGCCTCGTCTAAACCCATGTTGACTATCTCCAGGAATATTGTTTTCATTAAGATGCTCCTCTATTTTCTGTCTAATAATTTTTTTCCAACATTTTTCAATGTCCTTCCTGGATCTACAAAAGGAGACCTCAGCAGATTGTTTTAATGATTACACCACAGAAACACATTTGCAAAGAGGTCTCGAATTTTTTTGAGGTCGCTAATGAATTTGCAGGGTTTGTTCTGTCATGGGATGAATGAAGTTGTTTTTCTTTTAAATAAGTAAACTCTTGACATACAGTGGGGGAAAAAAGTATTTGATCCCCTGCTGATTTTGTACGTTTGCCCACTGACAAAGAAATGATCAGTCTATAATTTTAATGGTAGGTGTATTTTAACAGTGAGAGACAGAATAACAACAAAAAAATCCAGAAAAACGCATTTCAAAAAAGTTATAAGTTGATTTGCATGTTAATGAGGGAAATAAGTATTTGACCCCTTCGACTTAGTACTTGGTGGCAAAACCCTTGTTGGCAATCACAGAGGTCAGACGTTTCTTGTAGTTGGCCACCAGGTTTGCACACATCTCAGGAGGGATTTTGTCCACTCCTCTTTGCAGATCCTCTCCAAGTCATTAAGGTTTCGAGGCTGACATTTGGCAACTCGAACCTTTAGCTCCCTCCACAGATTTTCTATGGGATTAAGGTCTGGAGACTGGCTAGGCCACTCCAGGACCTTAATGTGCTTCTTCTTGAGCCACTCCTTTGTTGCCTTGGCTGTGTGTTTTGGGTCATTGTCATGCTGGAATACCCATCCACGACCCATTTTCAATGCCCTGGCTGAGGGAAGGAGGTTCTCACCCAAGATTTGACGGTACATGGCCCCGTCCATCGTCCCTTTGATGCGGTGCAGTTGTCCTGTCCCCTTAGCAGAAAAACACCCCCAAAGCATAATGTTTCCACCTCCATGTTTGACGGTGGGGATGGTGTTCTTGGGGTCATTCCTCCTCCTCCAAACACGGCGAGGTGAGTTGATGCCAAAGAGCTCGATTTTGGTCTCATCTGACCACAACACTTTCACCCAGTGAAAGTGCGGGCGCTGCAGGATTTCAGTCCTTCACGCCGTAGTGTGTTACCAATTGTTTTCTTGGTGACAATGGTCCCAGCTGCCTTGAGATCATTAACAAGATCCTCCCGTGTAGTTCTGGGCTGATTCCTCACCGTTCTCATGATCATTGAAACTCCACGAGGTGAGATCTTGCATGGAGCCCCAGACCGAGGGAGACTGACAGTTATTTTGTGTTTCTTCCATTTGCGAATAATCGCACCGACTGTTGTCACCTTCTCACCAAGCTGCTTGGTGATGGTCTTGTAGCCCATTGCAGCCTTGTGTAGGTCTACAATCTTGTCCCTGACATCCTTGGACAGCTCTTTGGTCTTGGCCATGGTGGAGAGTTTGGAATCTGATTGATTGATTGCTTCTGTGGACAGGTGTCTTTTATACAGGTAACGAGCTGAGATTAGGAGCACTCCCTTTAAGAGAGTCTCAGCTCGTTACCTGTATAAAAGACACCTGGGAGCCAGAAATCTTCCTGATTGATAGGGGATCAAATACTTATTTCCCTCATTAACATGCAAATCAATTTATAACTTTTTTGAAATGCGTTTTTCTGGATTTTCTTGTTGTTATTCTGTCTCTCACTGTTAAAATACACCTACCATTAAAATTATAGACTGATAATTTCTTTGTCAGTGGGCAAACGTACAAAATCAGCAGGGGATCAAATACTTTTTCCCTCACTGTAATTACTGCCTCTGTGGCGAAATCAAGAGGGATAGAAAGTCTTGATTTTTATTTTGTCAACCTGTAAACCTTTGCCACAATTCCACGGGAACAGAACATATAAAATTAAATGTAAAATGAAAAAAAAAACTGGAGGAATGACTAATGACAAATTTCTGACCAGATTGTGTGACAGTGTGTGGCACATAAACACACAAGGCCACCGCTTCGAGACTGTGGAGCTGCCATGTTCCCCGCGCTGTAAAACAGCCGACTGCGCTGGGAAATGATATGAGAGCGGGTGTCAGTTGATTCATCGCCCTGCGAACGCTCTGCTCTGTTTAGAATCTAATTTAGTTTTCACAGACCTTTTTACTGGTCTGTGTTTCCTTTGACAACACAGAGGAGTGAAGACACTCACAGACACATCGCAGCCCCTTTCATGTTTTACTGCCCCGATACGTTTACGACGAGGTTGTAATCTTTACACAGTTAATTTATTTATCACATAGAGTGCAGGTTTCATTCTTCTTCTGTGTGTGTGGGGGGGGGCTGTCCGTTGTTGTTCCTGGATGTTTACCAGTCTCTAAGCCTACACAGTGGAATATAACATATTTAGAAGTTTAAAATGACGTTCTACTTGATTAAAATAAACCTATATAGAATAATCTTTTTCTGCATGACCAACTAGGTTTTTATTCTAACATTAAGCCCAGGATGAACCCCAGCAACAGCCAGTTAAACTCCAGGAGCCAGATGTACCGAAGTAACACAAGTTAGTCCTAAATGCTACAGTTTAACTCTTGACAGATATATTGACGTCAGCGTGTCGAGGTAATCCACATTTCTAGGTTTAATTCTGAGTTGGGAAATGTGACAGAGCTGAGCTTATAGGAAGGCAAAGGATCAAGGTAGGAATGATCTGATTAATACATGTAGGTTGTTTAGAGAGCATCGTTTTAGTAATTTAGCTAAATGTTATTCTAAAGTGCAGTATCACAGTTCAGAAGAAAGACTGTTTATTATTGTTATTTAGGGGTTAGGCTTATTGCCATATCAGTATTAATTGAAGATGTGGATGTTTAAGAGACCTGCCAAGCTGAAAAGAATGAAAATTTGAAGTACATAATACAATAAAACATGTACTTATATGTATAAAAACATTATAATGAAACTAAATGAAATGTATGTATTTTTGTTGTGAGACTATGGAAAGCTGAAGAAAAAAAAAGTGAGAACATTTCTAATAGCGTCAGTTTCTCTTCTGCACCCTCCTCCAGCTCCTGTGGACGATGCGCTTATTAGTCCAGAATTAGGTCAGAAAGAGTAGATAGTTTTGCCCAACGACGTCCATTAACATCCTCTGCTTCAGCCCAGTCCCAAACCCTGCCACTCTCCACCCCCGCCCGCAGTTCAGGTCATTAACAGAGAGGTGGCATTTAGTTCTATCGCGTCTCCGGATGTCTTTCATCGTGGGGCTGTAAAAAGATGTGCAAGTTAATTACATCTCAGTTTAAAGATCCCAACTGCCGTGGAAACGTGGCGATGTGACGAACCTGGAGGCCAATTAACTGCGCTGGCCCACACGTGTCATTAGCATCGGCGCAGCGCTAACGATCTTAGCCCTCGGCTCGGCCAGGCTGTGCTTGAGTGTGAGGCGCTGGGAGTGACTTCTGTCTGTGAGAACTTTCTTTAGTGGCCTGCTGTGAATTTCGCACTCTTTTATGCATTATTATGATTATACAGGAAATGTAATTTGCTAGATCAAAGCCTTTATTTATTTAGATATTAATATATGTACTTTTCCCCATCCAAAGCCCTTTTGATTATCTCTAAGGTGATTCTCCCATGGGTTTCAGAGGCATTGACCTTGACACAGCAGATACCATGCTTTTCTAAGACATTAATCAGTGAAACAACCATCATATTTAAATTTCGATTGTCGCTGCATGAGCAACAGTACAGATGTTTTTAAAAGAGTGATTCGGTCTAATTGTTTTCCACCACAAAGAGGAATAAAGGAACTTCTGTCTTGCATCTTGACCGCATGCCTTCGTCCCCTCGCAGTCCGGGTCCCCCTCACCACTCTGAAGTCGAGCTACAGGTGTGTTTATGGAGCCGCAGGCATGTGGTGCCCGCTAGGACCATAACAACAGGATTTATGGTTCATATCCACTTCCCAGGGCAGAGAAAACATCATAAAGGGGTGTCTTTTGTTTTACTGTCCTCAGTAAACCAGAGATGCTTATTATTAGGTTATTATTGTTGGTTCAGCAAAATGTTTTTTATTTCCCGCCGTCCTGAAGATGTAAACCTCTGGAGCCGCTTCAGCGGTGCTTTATGATGGCACTCCTTCTTGTTCTCAGACTGCTGTGGTCAGCATCTCCTCCGCAGGCGTCTGAAATGAGAGAGGCCTCCATGCTAGCGCAATATCCAGGTTTCCATCTTCCTGAGCTTTGATTGAGATTGATTCTTCTCTGTAGGGGGGGGCGTGTTGAACGACACAACTGCAGTCCAGGACAGATTAGAAGAGGCTTTGTAAGTGTTGTTGTGGAGGCTTCTTGATGACAGGAGTAGGAATCTGCACCAGGGCGGTCCTGAGGTGTTTCTTATTTATAGTAGCTTACTATTCTTGTTGCTTGGAGATGTCTTTTTTTATCCGGCACTTTAATTACTAACTGTGTTGCAGGTCATAGATAATCACCTGTTTGCGCGTTTCAGAAATTAAAGTCTGCAGTGAACAATATAATTCTGTGATATTTATACGATGCAGATTTTCTAGCCGTATCAACAAACCGTGGACTGATGTGTTGTCACTGATGGCTTCAAACACCTATCTGAAAAAACTGTGAAATGCTGTTATTCTCTAATCGTTTGTACCACCAAGTACCACCTCTTTGACATCCGCAAAAGAGCATCCTTAATAGGGGAGTTTAACACCTTCTGCTCCTATGGAACCAGTTAAAACTACTCCCTATTTGCTGACCTATGTGTTTCTCCCATACAAACTGCCAATCCTACAGCCCGACACATCTTAGCAAGTTATATTTTTCTTTCTCTATTCTCTATCCTCTTCCCCCCACTCTCTTTTTAGTCGATTTTGACGCTTCCAGAGAGAGAGAGAGATGTTTGATAAATATGCCTTGGTTTTGTCGCTTGTAGTTACAAAAACAAACAAACAAGCAATAACACAGTACCAGGATTGCATTTTCAACACAAGTTTAAAACAAGTTGGAGCTGTTTTTTTTTGTGAGAAACAGTACGTTTTAATCACACTTACTTTTGGAAGCAGCTCAGAGTTGTGAGGACCAACATGTTGCACGGTGAGCTCTATACACACCATCCAAACTCATTCGTCCATCTATTCCTTTGCCAATACGCTTTATTGATCGGCGAGGGGTGTGCAAGATGATAAATGTCCTAATCTCATTCTTATAGTAAAGATAAACAGCCGAAAACACGAGCAGTGTCACACCGGGACCATGAAATTGATAAGAGAGGCCGGCACCAGCAGGGATTTCAGCACATCTGCTTTGGGAAAGATCGATCTCATGGAGAGAAAACTGCATCTTCACAGCTCACTCCAGCACACAGCAGATACACAGTGCCATAAACGGCTCATTATCTGGCAAATATACAGATTGGCCATTTTTTTCTCCCCCTGCCCCCCCAAGTCAACAATATTCTGCAAACAACAGACTAATTGCCTCCACAGCTGGAGTAGAATTCCAGAGGACTCTTTGGTAATGATGCAGAGTTCAGGAAGTCGCGTATTTAAACGGGGAAGGCAGGGACAGCGTGTCTGATTGCCCTTGCCTTGTGTCTCCTGTGCACTAGGGCAACTGAACACGGAGTGGGGGGAGAAGATGTTCACAGATCATGCTCAATAAAAATAATAACCCGTGCACTGCTGGCCGTGCAGAATAACACAGGTTATGCAATGTATGTTTGCTTAGGAGTTGTATATGGGTGTGTGTATGTAAGTATATGTATATATAATTGTGGTGTGATATAATTAATAGAATTATCAGCTCATTTGCACTTATTGTCTTTACTGTATTTGATGATGCTTTGAGAACCTTTATTGTGAAAACTGTACTCTGTCCTGGGTTAGGGCATCTACTAAGAAATAGTAATTATAACAATGACAACTAATAATGCTAATGTTCAATATGAATCATGACTCTGAGGATGCATTCTGCAGTTGTAGGTTTTTGTTTTCCCAGGTTAACCCGAGAAGTCAGTCGCAGCAGCTGTCACAGTATCAGCTGCGTTCAATTTTAATGTCCAGACGCTTTAGCATTCCTGTCAGCTGCACCTGCAGTGTAGGTGCGGAGAACAGAGCAGGGGTTCGAAGGGAATCAGGGCTGATTGGCGCCATGTTGCTCTAACTCATATTGTCTGTTGGGCCATGCTACATTAGTCCAGAAACACAACTATAGAAATCGCAAAGTAACGCTGATTGGTAGTAGCTGTTTTGTTTTTAGTTTTGTTGTGGGGGTTGTTTTTTGTTCTGGAACAGTTTGGCAGGAATGGACCAGCTGTCAATGCAGAGGCACTAAAGGGTTGCATGTTTGGGGCCCCCATCACTACCATAACCTGGTCCAGCACCTTTATAGGTCTCCCATGAAAGAGCCCAATTATAAAAGGCCCAGGAAACCATTTTGTTCTGCTCGATCCAGCAGGCTGTGTTGTGGTGTGTGGCAGCTGAATACCACACAAGCCCTCGTGTGACAGACACTAAGGATGAGGTTGCTTTAACCTCTGTGGGGTTCATCAGTGCTGTTGTTACTGCCAGTTCATTTCAGTAATACCACTCTACAAACTGAAAGAGAGGCAATGCAGAGGAACACACAGTCGAGCTGCCAACAGGACCCTTGCGTAGCCAATGTCACCCCTGCACTCCACCAGCTGTGATGTAGCAGCCGTCCAACGTGTCGGTTCTGCCAGCCTGACACGTTCCCCTTGTCCTGGGGCAGGTGGGGTTTGATTCGTGCAGCTGCGGGGGTGTCCTCTACTTGTTTGTCAAGCCAGCGTGGAATAAACCACTGCAGGGAGGGCACCCTCTCCTTCACACACAGATTTATTATTTCTTTCACTTATTCTCATTTGCAGTTAATCTGTGAGTGCTTTTGTGAAACTCAAAACTGGTTTGTCCGTCGGCGGGTTTGGTGGATTTCTGTAACCATCGCCTGTTCCTTTTCTAACGAGGTGAGAGAGAGAGCGCAGCGCAGGAGCTCGGGTGCGTACACGCCGGCGCAGTGGGGTCATTAAATACCGCGCGTTGAAGATAATCAAAAGAGAAGTGCAGACCTGTAGTTATGCTGAGGTGCAGCAGAGATCAAGACCATAAAGCTGGCAACATCCCGGGAAGATCCTTCCCAGAGACTTAAGAGTTATAATATATTTATGAACTGCAGAAGAGAAATAAAGCAAACAGCAACCTTGAACACACCACATTAGTCCAGAATAAAACGGCGATTAAAATGCAGCCCTTATTTTGCATGCAGCTGGCGTTGCATGCATTTAATGCAGTCCTGGTGGGGCATCTCTCGGCCTGAGTCGAGACTCTCAACGATTCCTGCTTGTCTAGTACTTTAATGCAGGATTTTTTTGATTGTCTCTCCCCCTCTGTCTAACTCCCCATCTGCAATGTATGCAGTTTATTACTTCAAACAGCATTTAGGTATTTTTTCCCCTTTCTTTCTTGCCTTCTCTCTCTCTCTCTCTCTCTCTCTCTCTCTCTCTCTCTCTCTGACATGAATCCTGCTGCTGCACAATTAATGAGTCTTACCTAGAGCTACCACTGCTCTGGCTTCAGCCCGACACCTGAAGAATATGTTATCAATATTGATGTGGCTCTGTTGCAGTGTCTCCAGCGCTAGCTCTCCGGGGGCGGCTTCGGCGGAGAGACAGAGAGCGCCGCAGCCATGGCACCGAGGAGTCGTGATGCGACTGCATGTCATGTCGTCTCTGTAGCCACATCAGTGAGGCAGTAATCCCATTTAAATCGGGGTCCAGAGACCAACAGGTACTGAGGTGGGATGGTGCTGGTGCCGTGGATTAAGAGGCAACAGGACAGCGAAGTATACTGGCAAGGGACAGTGCTGTCGAGGTCACCGGAAGTGAGATCGTAATAGTAGATGTAAAGAAATGGACCAAAAATTTGTGCACGTACAAGTGTGTTTATTTACTGTTCTCCTGTCATAACCAGAGATATTTAACCCTTAACTACCTCAAAGCAGTATTTGCCAGCTCGGGTCTTGGGGAGCCAATGTCTTGTTGGTTTTTGTTCGAACCAAACTCTAAATGGATGAATTGAAACAAAACATTTGCCTAATCGGTGGCAAAGTCACATTGTTAAGCAGTTGGAGATTTAGAGTGAAAATTTAGCTAAAAAATTTAAAGTCAATTGTTAACTCAGTTGGAGAGCTGTGCTGACACTGCAGTCGGCAGATTACCCCCCCACACACACACACAGCCACGCCCCGGAGCAGCGGGGTGGGGGGGTGGAATGAGATATAATCTAATAACTAATATTGTGAAATGCTCAGGGCTTTGTGTAGAATAATGGGCTTTTGAAAAGATATCTATATGTTATGAGATGAGATTCAGCTCTCTGAGAGTCGGTGCAGGTGCTCGTGAGAGAGCCAGGCTCTTGTGCGGAAATTGCTTTGTGTCAGCTGTGGCAGAGCGGCCCCCGAGCAGCGCCCTCAAACCCCCAGCCTCTCCCCCCTCGCCCTCCCCGTTCCTCCCCAGAAGTCAGCCACCCCGGCCTCCTCTCAGCGTGTTCCTCAGCCTGGCCGGAGGGATCAGGCTCCTGGTCAGTCCAAACTGTAATTATTTCACCCCTTAACACTTAATTTAGATGAGGAATATTTGATCCACCAAACCATGAATAAAATTATCTGTGTGTGCCTCCCCCCACCCCCGCCACCTCCAATGCCTAGAATAGATTATTTTGGGAATGGTCTATTTAAATCTGTACTTTACCATGTTCCATTTATTTTTTTGGAAAGAAAGAGAAGGGAAAGAATGACAGAGAGAAAGAGAGAGAGAAAGAGAGGCACACACAGGCAGTCACCCTTTCATCTCCTCTGTCTTGGCAGCCGGGCCGTAAATGCGAGGCGCGATCTGGGCTCCGCTTCAAAGCGTCGGCTGTGACGGGTAAATCCCTGCGATTCGGGGGGAGTTGCCGGTGATGCCATCTCCTCGGCAGCAGAGCGACGGCGCCTCATATCTGATGCCAGTTCACGTAGCACCCCGGGGTATCCGGGCACAGGCGACTCAATTGCCCCGCGGAAATAATGAATACATAAATATATCAATGTAAAAATAAAAAATGTGTAAATTAAGCGCCGAATTAGACAGACCATCCTCTTGTCACAATCTGCGAGGGAGACGAGAACTCAATTATTACTGGAGTCTTTCAGCAGCGGAGTTTAAAGGGTGGGTGTGAGGAAAGGCCATAAATTAGTGGAAAAGGAATAGCGATGTCAGTTTTTCATTAAGCATCTTGCTGGTCCAGCACATCAGGAATATAGATCAGGAGAACATACTTGTTGCCGTTTATTATTTTCTCATCTCTTCTTCCTGCCTGATCATTGATAATGCTGCGAGGCTGGATCTGTGGGCTCTATACACTTGGCGAAACTGAAAAGAGTATCAATTAAAGTTTTGCCTCCCAAAGTTGCTTCAGTAATTCCATCTTCACTTTTAATTAAGCGCTTCATGCCAAACCAGCTTTTCTAAGATATTTATCTGTGTGAGACAATCATTTAATCACAGGGGAATCCTAGCACACAGTTTATTTTAATCATTTAAAGATTTGCATAGTAAACAGTGTTGAGACTCATTAGCAAAGTGACCAATCACTACTGCTTTAAAATCATTAAAGTTGGGGGGAAGCGCCTCAGTCAGGCTTTCAGAGTGTGTGGGGTTCAGCAGATTTTCCTAAGATATGTGCTGCCTGTCCTTAAATAAATAAGAGAAGATACATTTTCTAGTAGGGATTTTTATTTGAATTTAATTTTGTTTATGTATTTACTTATCGTGGCCTCTCTGAGGAGTGAATGAAGGATGTGGAGGAGGTTGCATTGCCATTTTCAGTATTTTCTCTTTGCTATCATGAATCGTGTTGGATCATGCACCGATATCCTCACATTACAGCACCCAGCTGCCTCTCCGCTTACTTCAGTCTGTCTTCAGTTTTCGTGTGTTGCACACTGACTCTGCAGCGCATGATCGTGTTGACAGAGAGCCCATCAGTGAAGGCAATGGAGCGAGGTGAGCTGATTCAACAAGACAGCCATGGCAAGAGCATTGGATCTGGGCTGGATGTATTCAATGCCAGCGCTCAAAAATCCTGGTCTCCCACCGCTGCCACCAATGCTAGGGTCTCCGTGTAATTGCAATACTTTGAGATGGGATAGCTTTCACTTTGTCAGGACGGGACTTATAGGTGATTCTTTACCCACTGAAGCAGAGGTAACGACTGACGGGGAATGAGAACACGCTCAGTGGCCGTTCTCGTAAACATTGCTGTTGGACTGACTCAAAACATTGCTCAGAGTATTTGCTGCTACTCTTCGTCTCTCCAGCACGGAGTGGGATTGCTGAGGGTGAGGGCACGTCTCCGAAAACCACTTGGGCTGGAGAAGTGGTCACCAGCCACAAACTGACAACACGTGGAATACACCTGGACTCCAGCACTTCACAAAATCCACCTCACTGCATTACATGTTCCTCCGAGATGTACATTCCTGGCACATAATCCGTGCTACCCAATGGTGTGGAGAACAGCTGAGATGGGTCAGTGGGATCACAGTGAATGAGCCCTGTGGACCTTGAGAAACAAGCATGCTTTGATTAGAGCAGGCCGACACAATTATAGTGACAGGGGGTAAATTGCACCAGACAATCACCCAGTCGGCATTCGCTTTGCTTTTTAAGTCCACTTCAGCCCATTGGATGCAGATGCTGCATTGCATTTCATTTAGCAGAATTACATTTTCATCTTTAACTTTCCTTCTCCAGACAATGTATGTAAGATAGCTCCTGTGAAATGATCATACTGTTGTTATTAATGTGTTGTTATTAATGTGGTTATTACTATTGTTATTATTATTATTTGGATAGTCATTATTGATCTCACGTTCCTTTCCGTCTCTTAACACGACCCTCAGTTTCTATAATGATGTTGACGAGATACGTGGATTTGTAATGAACTCAAAAAAGTCTGGTCTGGCTACATGATTGCTGGTGGAAATTCCCTTCCAATACATTTATGTAGACCTCCTTTTATTATATATTTATGTTGTTCATTCAATTATTGATCAATTGGATGCCAAAAAAATAACTAGTCGGCCAAAAGATCTGTTGCATGGTTTCATGTGCTCTGCTGATGTTTAGCATACTGTGGACCACACTGTCAAGTTAGATTCCAGCCACAGCCTTTGAGAGGCATGCAAAACACTCAGTGGGACGTTGTCCACTCCCGTCTTCCCTGGGGATCCTGTGAGGGCTGCAGCAGTTGTAGACGGCTGTCAGTCCCTGTAAAAACGGAGATTGAAGGTTAGCAAGAGACTTCAGAGGAAAATCGAGGCGAGAAGGAACGAACACATCCGGGATTACAGAGTTGTGTCTTTTAGGCATGTTCATTCCCAATGGGGAGTGTACTGTTTGGACATGAAGCAAAACATAACACTTTGCATTAAAGCCAAAAAGACAATTCTTGTTTCAAAAGACCACAAATCGTGTTGCCACATGGCTAAAGAATCCCCTGAGGGTTTCTAGTGGGCTTTCTTGAGTAATGGCTTCCTTCTTGCCACCCTACCATACAGGCTATATTTGTGTAGTGCTGGGATAGTGTTGTCACACGCACACTTTGACCAGTCTTGGCCATAAAAGCCTGCAGCTCTTGCAATGTTGCCACTGGCCTCTTGGTGCCTCTCTGATCATCTCCTTCTCGCTTGGTCATCCAGTTTGGATGGACAGCCTAATCTAGGCAGGGTCTTGGTGGTGCCAAACACCTTCCACTCCAAAGGATATTCAAGGCCTGTGATATTGTATTACCCATCCTCTGATCTGTGCCTGTCAAACACTTTGTCCTGGAGTTGGTTTGAAAGGTTCCTGCTGCACACGGTTGAGTCTTTGCTTTGAAACACCCTACCCAGCAGACAAACCTACTGGAACTGTTGGGTTTGTCCTGAAATCATGTGAGTCAGTACTGTTTAACAGAGGTGGAGGACACTTAATCTGGTGTGTGACTTTGAAGGTGATTGCTCACACCTGAACTAATTTAGGATTGCAATTACAAGGGGGTGGACACTTATACAAGCTATTTCAGTTTTTATTTTTAATTCATGTTCTACAAATGTCTAGCATACAGTTTCACTTGGAAGTTGTGTGGTAGGATGTGTAGATAAATGAAAAACACAACTAATTTAATGCATTGAAATTCCAGGCAATAAGGCAACTAAAGGTGAACATTTTGAAAAGGTGTGTAGACTTATAGGCACTGTATATATATTTGTGTTTTTATGTGTGTGTGTATATATATATAAATGTAATTATTGTTTATTTTATAAACAAAATAAAATGATAGGATGCCATGAGCGTGTTGTGCTAAAGACAGAGCTGTGAGTGGCACTTAAGAAACTCCGCCATCGAAGTGGCTTGTTAGTAAGAAGATGAAAAAACCCTCTTGACAGGGAGGAATAAAAAAATAAACACATTGCCCGGGATAGTACAGAATTATACATGACAGCTATGATTTGGGAAATCTATTTATAAGATAATAAATCATACATAAATGCATGTTTTGTTATTGTATTTCTAAGAAGAAATGTTCATAGAGGAAGTTGTTCACTCAGATACAGCCCAACTCGCCCTCTGTGTCTTTGGAAGTGTCATTTAATTTGAATACGGGGGCTTGTATGAGGACGGCAGTAATAGAAGTTTGTGCCTTTTACATTGTGTTGAACTGGCATATCAGCCATGTTTTTCTTAACCAACCCTCTCTCTCTTTTAATAGTTTTCTTCATACATCTTTCAATGCGCCTTTGTCGTTTCCAGTTTCTGAATCATAAATGGGTAGATTTCATTTCAATAACGTGTCATTTTCACAATTCTGCTGATTTCTACCATGCGATCTCCATCTGTGCTGGTTTGTTGTCCAAGGTAAACACAACTGTAGATCTTTTAATCCACTTCAGTTTTCTCAAGCTATTGGACATGGCTGGGTTTACTCTACTTCAGTCAGATTCCAGTTTCCTCGCTTGCATCCGAGAGTTGTTCAGTTTGATGCCGCAGGTCTCCGGGTGTTTTGGCAAAGATGATAAAGTCTCTGCAACTCGTAGGTTGTGTATGTCAGCTCTGTGTATTTTGATTCCCTTCTTCTCAGTCCAAAGGCTTGAACACTTTAAATGTTTACTGAGAGATTGTGTCTCCGTGACATACTCCTTTACAAACCTTTATCTTGTCAGTGTCTTGGACTGTTTATGTAGCATTGTTGTAGATATATTTAATAAGACTTGTATAGGTGTCCTCAGTGTTTTGATATCTCTGCTTGTATTTATGTTTAGAAATCAGCACTGCAGGAAAATAACTATTTCGTTAGTTATGGAAAAGTCTGTAAACTTGGCTTCAAGCGGGTTATATAAAATGGAAAATAATGACATTAATGCAAGTTGAGGGGAATTCAGAGCAATAAGCACTTGACTCAGAACATGGAGTCCAGAGAGGGGCTTTTAAAAAGCAGTCATTATTCTGTTCGGCAGGAAGAGCGTGCTGGTGTATCACTGGGGAGAGAATGGTTTCTATCTATATGTATGCTTGTGCAATATATATATATATACATACATCTACACACACAAGAAAGGCATATTAACGTGACAGAAGATGTTTCATGTTCTACAGAAGATTACAGAGGAGCTCGCAGGTCTGCCTCCTGAACACGGTGAAATGTGTGTTATGTGTCCTGAGTAGCTTTTATCTGTCACATTAATATTTAGGAGGCACTTTTTTTTTCTCTCTATCTTTCAGTGGAAAGTTTTTCGATGTCATCACATTATTTCCCATTGATCAGCATGTGGGTAAAAATATCCTATGCATGAATTCCTTCCACCCCTGCATAATTTGAAGTAGAACTTTAAATTGATTGGTTTACACTCCTACTGTTGGTAGGAATGTATAGGCGAAGTATCCATCCATTTTCAAAACCACTGATCCTGGTGAGGGTCACAGGGAAGCCAGAGCTGATCCCAGCAGGCATTCACCCAGGACAGGACACCAATCCATCACTGGGCAATATAGAGAGAACAATCAACTTAACCTGCATGTCTTTGGACAGTGGGAGGAAACCAGAGTGCCCAGAGAAAACCCACACAGACATGGGGAGAACATGTAAACTCCACACAGACAGGCCTCCCAAGCCAGGACTCAAACCTGGGACGCTGGTGCCATGAGACAGCCGCACTAACAACCACCCCACCATGCCACCCTAGGTAAAGTGCTTTGTACAGTATACAGTTAATGTGAACTAAAAATGTTGCATCCATTATGCGTGCAGTGGGCAGATCAGGCATCAATATCAATATCACATTAAGCATTTATAATCATGACTGATTAATAATTAATAGGAGATAAACAGCGCCTTTAGTGTATTAATAACGGCAAACAAATGAAGATGAATACAAAGGCGTTATGAGCCTTTATTCTGTGTAGTTAACGCAGGGCAACAGGACTCAATTCGGCAACAGTGTCAATAATGTCTGATTAAAAGAGAGTGCGACGCCATGCTGCCCTCCTTTGTACACTTCAGCAACAAGCAGGAAAAGGGCTGCAAAACTGAGCTACAGAGTAAAAATACTGTGGGTGTATAGATTATGTGCAGGAGACAAGTGGATCCTCACATCTCTCTCCAGAATCTTCTGCGATAAAAACAACTTCTCTCATCTCTCCTGGCCCCCGTTCTTGGCTTCTTGAACTATGCCCACAGTGTGTTTCACAGGAAGCAAAGAAGAAAAGAGAAATAAATAAAGAAAACAGGTTTGTATTTGTTCATAATAGTTGTGTTGTTGTTCAGTCATGTGTTTAGTCAGTCAAGCACAGGGTTTCTTATGCAAGTGCACTATTACAGTCGTTAGCACAATGCATGCCTCTAAACAAGTCCCTCACCCCAGTGGGAAACGTATCCGAGTCCTGCAGCTCCTACATCCGCTCCTGTGGCGTGGAGCCGCGTGCCACCGGGTGCAAAATGAGAGTCCCCCTCTGAAATGGCAGCTCCGCGCTGGTCTGTGAAGATGATGTATTGTCTGTTGCCGGGTGTTCAAGCAAAACTGTCGGCTAACAGTTAATTTCATGGTCAATCATACCGAAGTGGATTTTTCCAATTGGCGCTGTCACGTCTGGGTGACACTCTTCAAGATTGCATTCGTCGACGGGTGGCAGTTTCACAGGACAGAGCCTACACTACGCACATGATCTATATATATACAGCTCTGGGAAAAATTAAGAGACCACTCCAAGTTCAAAAATCAATGTTAAGTGGTCTCTTAATTTTTTCCAGAGCTGTATGTGTATTCTTCAAAAACTAATATTGTATTATTGTTACAAATTACCAATATTAAATCATCATTCCTAATATGTGATGGACAGATGCCGCACTTCACCAGAAGAGGAGGGACTCCTGCTGTACAGGACGCACAGCCTCCCAATTAACAATAACTATTCTTCACACATTTAATGACGAGTAGCATGTGAGTAGCAGAGATGTGAACGTTCAGGCTTCACTGCATGTTGACTGGCTTTTGGACATGACCCACCAATGCCTTCAATCATCTGCACTACACTTCTCTCTCTCTCTCTCTCTGTCTGTCTGTCTCTGCATTTGTTTCCATCCAAAAATAGCTCCTGGAAAGTCCTCAGAAAAGTTGACCTAATATGCGACAGTGCTCAGAAGCACAACGTGTGGCAGAAACGACCGTAAAGAGGACAAACCAGAACTTCAAACTGAAAAATCATCCTCTGAGACACGCCAGCGCAAGCCTGAAGATTTGAAGTATGAAGTCATGAAGCAGAATCTATCACCTGCATGTGTGAGGATCTCCGCTCTCCTGTCACCGGGGGTTTGGGGTCGGGCAAGGGGACAACCGGGGAGCGTGTGGATGAGCGTCTGCATGTATGAGAGGTGCCAACGGGCCGCGATGCCATGGAAGTGGACGAGATAGCTGAGCGGACGGCGGACAGGGCAGCGGGACTTAAGAGCAGCCGATTGAAGCAGCTCTGATGGGCCGGGACTGAGGAGGAGATGAGCTCAATAATGGACATACTCCATAGTACTCAATGATGTTAGTATTAAAGATAAAAAGCTGACCCGAACCCTTACACTGAAGTGGCAGGAAGAACTGAGGGGAAATGTCACTTTAGGTGGTTTAAACAGCTGACCACAAAATCTTCCACACCACACAAGTAGATGAGTACGGGGGATGTATTATTATCATTAGTAACACTTTACAATAGGTCTCCCTAATTACATAGTAGGTACTCAGTAAATACATGTTTATTACTAACATGAACAGTGTAATTAAGCATTTGTTAACATGTACTTAACGTGTAAAAAGTAGCCCATGCCCAGCTTTCGTTTCAGAACTGGGGGCAAAGCTGTCAACATTGGGGGGATGTGTCCCCTACGACCGTGAAGCTGGGCATACAATGTTGGAGGGGACAAATTAAGGTTCTCTCCTATTTTAAAGTGTTACTGAGTAAGGACTATATCCACTTAAAAAACATTTGTGTAAATTATGGCACTCATTTACCAGCTATTAAGAAGAATTACAATTTTAAATAGAAATGCAGTTTGGGAAATGAAAGGCTTTTCTCCTTTTTGTGGGTTTGTTTTTTTAATTACTTGAATGTCTAACCACACAAAAGCTGTTAGACAGAAAATCATTTAATTCCTCACCAGAGGAATGAAATGATTTTCAACATTGTTGTTTTGCGTGTGTTTCCATTATTTCTAGGTAAAAGAAATTCTAGGTTGCTCTATTAAGTAAACATTTGAATGCAAGCCTTACAGCAGGGCTCTTCCCACATTTGACATCACTGCTCCGATTGTCTCCCTCTGTATTTAACCTGTCAGATGTGTCCGATTATCTGGACAGACTCCCTCTCCAAGATAGCGACACACTTGTGAAGTTTTCCCCCCAGGAAGTAATGAAGTCCTAACCCCCTGATCTCCTCTGACGTCCCGCACGAAACAGCTGTGTGCAGAGTGCCAATTAACATCAGAATGGTCTATTATTTCAAATCTAGACTATGTGGAAAATAATAATACTGCTAATGCTCGCTGTCAACTCATTTTCTCTTAATTGCAATGAGGAGTCATCTTAACTTCTACCGATTGAAGGAGAGATAGTAAAACCCCTTTAAAGACATGTCTTTGATTAATTGAACTGAGGGTATTATCATAGATGCCTTTTAATAGTTCTTCTGAATGAATCAATGTCGTTTTTCTTGTTCTGTCTTCATTCCAAATCTGCTCTTTAACGGCGGTTAGGAATACACAAGTTTCATCGTAAACAACCTGAGGGCAAATGTATAAAATACTTTAGATATGTATGCAGAGAAAATGCAGATATTTTTATCGCAGATTCTCTCTTCAAGAAAAGCCAACAGGAAAATGGACCTGGAGAATATTTCCAACGGAAAGAGTGAAACAGATTACATTTGAACGAACCATAAACATAAAAGGAGATTGCACGGTCCGAAACAGATTCAATACTGGAAGTCACCACAGAATAGCTCTGTGAAGAATTAATCTCACTGACAAAGTGGAAAGAAGAAAACCAATCAGGAAACCAAACTGAAACATTATGGTGGAAAAAAACAAAATGTGATTATCGGAAAAGTGGTGGAATTTTACAGCAGTATGACAGCAGTATGACAGCAGTAAAGCAGAAGGATAAACTCAATAAACACAAGTGCGATAGCAGATTTACAGATACAGTAACACATCGCCTTCAAGACACACTGGACTTCACCCAACCAAGAGAACCTGCTCGATTCAGAAGTGGATTTAACACGATGGATTGTATACAAGTTGTATGAGAAGAATTGGGAAGATGCAGAGGATATGAGCTTCCTCTGTGCTGGGCTTTGTTGACTGTGAGAAAGCATTTGATTCAATCTATACAAACTCAGTCATCAGAGCTGTAAGAAATCTAAACATCGAGGAAGCTTATATAAGTCTTATGAAATATATCTACAGCAATGCTACATCAACAATCCGCCTCCGCCAAGACTCTGACAAGACTGAGATTTGTAAAGCAGTACGTCAAGTACAGTCTCTCCACAACTCTTCACAGCAACTTTGGACTGGGAATAAAAAGATAAATGGAGCTCATTTAAATCATGTAACGACGTAAACCAAACCTGAGTAAAACCAAAGTCACATTTAACAGCTTTGTTAAAACTAAGAAATGTATTTGGATCAACAGACAAGAAGTCACAGGTTATGTCTGCCTTGGACAACAAATCAGATATTGTGGAAAAAATCTATAAAAGAATGGTAAAATTGGGATGGGCAGCATTTGCAAGTAACAATACACTGTTGACAGGATATCTACCCACTTGCCACAAGAAAAGAGTATGTGATCAATGCACACGACCAGCACTCTCTGATGGATGTGAAACCTGGTCACTTAATGGAAACATGTTACAGAAGCTGAGGATGACACAAAGGAGCATGGAGAGATATATGACTTGAATAAGAAGAAGAGATTGCTGTTGCAGCACCTGAAAAGGCTAAAGCCTCGCTATGCGCTCACTGTGGCCTGTCACTAACCTTTATCACCTCCAGATGATGCAAAATAGCAAGTAGGTTTATTATTGGAAGTGTCAGATCTCAAAGTTTCGGTGCAGTGGAGTAATTACTACGAGGGAGTCAGGAAGTTGACAGGAGCATCCATGGGAGTCATGCTGGGAACTGAGCCGCAGTGCTCCAGCTCTGGAGATCCATTAATGCAGGAGGTTTGATAGCTGTTTGTCTGCTGTTCTGTACACTGCTTTGCTTACAGCCAATTAATGAGTCTAATGAATGCAGGAATGGGCTGTAAATTAGCATCCTTTCCTCTGCAGTGGCATTAAATAATAAATAAATAAATAAAATAACTATAAAACAGCAGGAGTTCCCATTGCTAGTGATCTGTGCCAACGAGCTGAGTTACAGCAATAGGATTCCAGGTTCATTTCAAATGGGAGCATCTTCACTCAAGCAAGGACAGCAGTACCTGGCCGGTCATATACGCCAAATGTGTCAACTGGGTATTCATGCGTTACTGATATTGATCGCATCGATTCGCTTGTACACCATAAATCCCCTTCCCCCGAGAGGCCACAAATCATGAATGCTAATTTCATATCCAGAGACATCTATCCTAACAAATGCAATGGCAGGTGAAAATCGCTGTCTCGGGGGATTATCAGTCTTCGCTTGCGTCTCTGTTCAAAAAGTAGATCATAAGAACATGAGAAAGTTTACAATCGAGAGGAGCCCATTCGCCCATCGTGCTTGTTTGGTGTCCATTAATAACTAAGTGATCAAGGATCCTATCCAGTCTGTTTCTGAATGTTCCCAAATTGTCTCTTCAGCCACATCGCTGGGGAGTTTGTTCAGATTGTGACGCCTCTCTGTGTGAAGAAGTGTCTCCTGTTTTCTGTCTTGAATGCCTTGAAGCCCAATTTCCATTTGTGTCCCCGGGTGCGTGTGTCCCTGCTGATCTGGAAAAGCTCCTCTGGTTTGATGTGCTCGATGCCTTTCATGATTTTGAAGACTTGGATCAAGTCCCCACGTAGTCTTCTCTGTTCCAGGGTGAAAAGGTTCAGCACAAGTTTAAAACACACATGGCGTTATGGGGTGGGGCTTAATCAGGGATACAGGTGCAGGTGGTTTTATGGTTGCCTTCAGGTTGTTGGCAGAGCAATGTTTGGATTAGCTATATTTTGAAGTAGGATTGGTGTAATACAATGGTACATAGTGTCATCTCGTTCTGCTTGGCCCTGCAGTGCAATGTCACAGTTCACAATACAGAGACCTATGTGTTTGCCAGGCTTAGTTAAATTGCATCTCAGTATTTACTGCAGATTTGACACTCAAGATTCTACTTTTGTCTGTGGAAGAGACTACATTTTATGATGATGATCCTCATCAGTATTTTATGTAGCCCGTTTAAAACCAGTCTCCCTTTATAAGACAGGGCAATAACCAAGGTGAAAAGCAGAGCAACACGTAAGAGTTAATACTGCAAACAGGGTTAAACCAGAGCACAATTATGAATAGATCCGTGCTTTATATAAGCAAGTGATCACTGTGTAGTTCAGGTAAACACGATAGCGGGACCCTTAGCAACTGTAGCTGAAGTATGGCTGCTCATATTGATTAACTCTTCCCTGTCGACCAGTTGACAAGTTGAAAGGTTTGTGAAACAGAGGTATTTGCAAAAGCAGCAACTTCAAAGTCAACCACTTCACAGTGCGGAGATTCAGTCGACTTGTTCCCGTTTGATAATCGTCGTGGTAAATCAGCCGCTTAATCCCAGCTAGATCAGTTGTCCTAATATATGCTTCTGAGGAAATAATCATTGTCATAAAATGTATCTATAATTAAATCCTTTCTGAAAATGTTAAAGTGTTTTCAAATGGTAACTTATTTGGCTCAAAATATGTAATTATTTCAATTCTTAACCAGTCGGGGGTCAGATCTCTCCGACAGCTTCCCTCAGGGAGGCTGTGTGATCGAGCGCTTGGAGACGTGCTTCACAGTGTTTCCAATCCAAGGGTCTGCTACACTACACACACACTAAAGACACGAAGCTACAACGTCCTTTAGGTTTTCTCTTTTTGGCCCGTTTCAGTCCTGTTTCTCGGCTGTATTAAACACTTCCCTTTATGTCTCAAAAGCAGAGAAAGTCCTTGATTTCATCCTCTTGTCCCTCTTGTACCAAAGTGCAGGAAATGAGCGTGAACCCGTGGTAAACATGAATAGGTAGTATTGTCTAGTATATTAAACCACGATGCACAGCCAGGGCGTGACAAGGTACAAAATGTGCCAAAATTCAGTGCAAAAAGACAGTGGTAAGAGATGTGTGAACATATTATTCATTAGCATATTTATAAGCTTGTGTAAACGGTGCCTCGACAGCGAACCTCAACATATCTCAAATTCAAATATGCGATTAATGCAGAGATTAACTGAGATTATCTTTATTAACAAGATTAATGAAGATTAATTTGTTTTGGATGGTCTGACAGCCCCTAATTAAAGTGTAGTGAATCAGAAACAAAATAATTAGCTTTACAAAAAGAAAAAAATAAGACATTAACCTTTATTTTAACAATAGTAAGGGTTGGGGGGGGGGGTTGAAAACTATTTTACAAGTAATAGTGTGGGAGCAGATTTTAATTAGGGATTATTTGGTCAGATGACAACCCATGCACACTCCAGCTTCTTGAGATGCAGAGCCAGAACAGGTTTTTCCTTTGCACATACTTAGTCAGTGTAAAGCTGCAGTATTACTGAGCAGATGCTCGCAGCTGTACTGGGTATTGATCTGAGGCAGGACACCCGTGGATCGAGGGTTTGATTTTCTTGTCTTAACACTTCCCTCTTAAACCATTCACAGACTTTTTCTTCTTTATTTTCATATCTGCAGACGAATGTAATTTTCCCAGCTGCTTTGTGTTTGCGAATAAATTACAATATGATAATGTATTGCTCTCCATAAGTGATGCCTGTGGTGATATGAATATTTACACGCACACGTATATAGAGATATAGATATGAGTTTATATATATGTGTGTATATAAATATATATCAAATTCCCTTTTCAGAGAGATATGTCGTATCTGTGTGTGTCTTAAACAGCTCTTCTGTCTGTTGTACTTGTTTTTCTCCAGATGTTCAGATGCAGCTGTTTCTTCAGTGGCTTTCCGTCACTCTCTCGCTTTCTCACACATAGGCACTCTCTTAAATAATCTAATAAGCACTTACTGTTTTTACCAAGAGATTCGGTCTGTACAGTCCCTCAGTAGAGAATAGTTTGCTTTTAGGAATATAGGTTTAGACCTAAAATAACCTGCATTGCTTTCAATCCATTTCCTTCATAAACTTTTATTTTAAAACCTTAATGCAAACAGATGCACTTCTTACTCCCCTGCTCTGTCATGTACACTCAACAAAAACAACAACTTGTGTCCCTGAGAATATCACTCTACAGTCAGGATAGCACATGGTTTCCATCTTGAATTTGCAAAAAAAGACACAATCTTAAAACCTATTCAACAAACTCTTCACAAGCGACACGGAGCGTGTGTGCAGTCAGAGTCCCTGCTCTAACCCACCTCTAGCTCCTGATCCACCACAACAGAGACCAATCTGCAGCACTATGCTAATAACAGACATCACTAACTGTTTGTGGACACTTGATAACGTACCTCCAATGGGAGCAAACTGTTGGGACCTGACAAGAGGGGCATTGTGGGTTTTACAGAGGAAGACAAAGTGCTGTCATCAGAATGTAGGCATTGCAGAAGATATCAGACAACGGGAGGCGCGCGAACACGGCTACTTTGAATTTCAAGCAAAGACCTCAAATCATTTAAGTTACTCATCAAACCATCTGCACACACCACATTATTTATTCACTAGAAGTGCCAGCACCGATGGGAAATGGTCCTCAAGGCAGACCCCGCAGATATGCCCTCACCTGTGCGTTGATGCCGAATAATGAAATTCCGCAGCGATGGGCGCCAGAGCTTCCGTGGAGATTTATTACACCTCTCGCTCTTGCACTCTGTGTCCTAGGACGTACCTGGAGTCTCCTACATCGTCGGTTCTGAGATTGCAGGGCTTAGAAGAATTGACTGCATTGGTTGGATGAATAAAAACCACCCTGTGTGTCATGGTCTGGGAGATTAAAGCGTAGGAGCTCAGAGGAAGTGGAGGGAGCATCAGTGTAAACCTGTGGTAGCCGTACATTAAACTATGAGGAACTGTGCCATTATCGTGTTAGTGATGTCATACCTTCTCCCTATGAAATCATGATTAACAGAATCCTGATCATTTTACAGGTAGGTAGCAGGTACAATGTCTACAGGTGTGTATGTGTGTATATAATAAGCACAGCAATTGTGTGCTTAACATGCTTGCGTTTATGAGGAATCGTATTACCTCTCTAACCTAGTATACATGAGAGCCTGGGGCAGCTTCCTGACTGTTCTTGCTATTTTATCTTTTAAGTACGGTAACAAATGTGATCAGACCCACTCTCTTTTTACATATGCCTCATTGCTGAATGACATGCTGGGGACCTGCTGTGCTTGTCCAGGTGTGGACAGAAGCACTGTCAGGTGCATTGCTTTCACATTTTAGTTTTGTACCGCACATCTTTGGTGCGCACCTCACTCTGAGCTCCTCTTGTTGGGCTGTTATACCTGCTGAGGACCGGGCATTTCACCAATGCACATTATTTATCTTGCATCATGAATCACTTGATTTCGTTTTTTCTTCTAGTGGTTTTCTATTACCTCACATAAGCTGGTGTATCAGTCTCACTTATGTGACTCGTAGCGTGAAACGGCAGACACATTAAACCAGATTAGACCAGTCCCAGTCCCACTCTGGCTGTGCGGTCTGCAAGTTAAACCCTGGAGAAAGTCGTTCACAGTCTATTGAACTACACAGTCAAGACCTTTTATTTTCTCCAGGAGACTTCTTACATTTAAACCCAATAAAGGGTGTATTTGCACTGTGCGGTGGTGGGGGGGGAGTCTACGAAGGATAAATGATGTACATTTGATACCGGGAGTTGCTGGTATCTTCATTCTTGAGAGCTGCTAATGAGCGCCGCTGGTATCACAGGTATTTGAGGTGCTGCTTAACGTTCACTGAGCAAAGCCGTTCCCCCGAGACTGCTCTCCTGATGCGAGAGATGGTCTCCGGAGAGCGTCTTCCTAATTGCCGCTGCGATGCACCTCATCCGTACGCAGTCAGGCGTGGGGAGATTTGGATTTTCCAGCAGCCGGGCTCTTCTCCAAGAGATTGATATTTGAGACGCAGTGATTGTTACACGGGCGCCCCTGGGTGCCACTTCACAGAGGGAAAAACACACCAAGAGAAACACCCTTCATTAAGACTGACTGTCAGCCCCACTGACTATTATTAACATTGTACTGCAGTTGGCTTCTCTTTATTTTCTTTCATCATGTTTTTTTTTTATTATTGGTATTTAAATTAGAACAACAGCAACAACAGACATGAACAGTCCCCCCCAATGATGTGGGCTTTGGCATCAGTACTCTTGGCGATGCAACGCAATAATAGAGATCTGAGTTGATGGGAACAGATATAAAGGTCAGAAAGGCGTCCATTAGTGGGCCACGGCAGACACTTCACAACACTAATGTGAACATTGATGTGTTATACGTGCTCTTACGTTACTGAGAAGCATTAGCACACAGGAGAGCGCTTCTGCTGAACGACTGATAGGAAGGTTTCCCTGTGTTTTCTGATACATTTCTCAATTGTTTTCTTATAAAGTGATACATTGAAAACTGGTGGCTCAACAGTATAAAGTGATTCAATCGTTTTGTTCTGTATTTATTTGTTTGTTTTTGATCTGAAAAGCGATACATACACATACTGAATGTGGCTTTCAATTACTTATGTGTCATCAGATGAATGAAAGGTCATGTGATCAGTCTAAGATGTCAAGTTACACGAGGTGTGTAATAATGGCAAAACTTCTGGAACTCATTATTGTTATTGTTATTGTTATTATATATACATTTCGTATCTGTCCATGGTTTGGAAACTGATTTACCCAGATGTACCCATGCTGTTGCTACTTTCATTTCTCTGTGACGCAGCGCTTTCTTCTCCTACTGTTGTTTAGCAGGAGACCCCACACTGGAGACGTGGCAGTTTGAGATCCAGACTTCCATGCCCTGATTTCCTGGCGAAACTTAAATTAACTCAAGAGACCATCTGCAAACAGGCCTTTTATGGTCTGAGTTTCTGTGCCACTTGGACATTGTCCCCTGCGTGGAAAATAGAGATTGGCAAGCAAACAAACAAATACATTAATTAAAGCTTGTATTCGTATTTTTATACAGTTCTTCTAAATACCTTCTTCCCTCGGGTTAAAAATGGCGCGATATCATCTCAGTCCTTGGACAATGTTTATGATCCCCCTGGCGGAGAAGTACATGGCAGGATGTGACACTCAGCCCCCCGTGGAGAAGGCCTGCCGTTGCCTATTCCTGCGCTTGTCCTGCTGCAAGACTCTGTGGTTTAAAGCAGCTGCTGTCATTTCCTCCCGCCGCCCCCCTGCTCCACCGAGACCTTTGCAACAGGACGGTACCGATCCATGAATTACAGGTCATCCCCAGACAGAGTTAAATTCCCACCCAGAGAGTCGGCCTCAGTTGTTTCTAGTAGAATACTGAACAGGCCAGACACTTGCTGGTGTTGAATGTGTATTATTGTTATTATTATTATGTTATATTCATTAGGCGTGCCAGAGACGGTGGTCTGAAGCCAAACGGGGGGGGCTCTGATTCGGGTTAATTTTCTTAACAGTATTACTTCTGTCTCCCTACTGTTGGGAGCCCAGATATTAATATCATACAGACCGCGCGCCTTTAAAATAATTGCCTCGATTTAGCGCAGTTTGCAGGAGCAGGACCTCGTGCTTGACATTCCAGCGGCCCTCGAGATAATTCTCATAATTAAAATGCTATTGTGTCGATAATAGGGCTCGGTAACCTTTTGCGCCTGTTTTTTCTCCCTGGATTGAAAAAATAAATGAATCCTCATTATTCTGAAATCTCATTATGTAATAGATATAAATAATTATGGAAGCATATTGCTGCTATGGAAAAAAACAACTCCCTGAACTCTCTCTTTTTTTTTTCAAAAAGTTTGTAGTCCAAGACCATTTGTAGTTCTTATGTGTAATCTCGCTATACCACAGAACTGGATAGTAAGGATAGAAACTTAATACACCATCACATTGCTCCTGCAAACCTGTCTCTTTAGTTAAAAGCCTGTTATATTGCATTGTGTTGTGTTTTTATAAAACAAAAACAAAAAAGGTGCCGTGAATTTCTGCAAGATGAAAAACAAAACAAAATGCTGCCACAAAATACAGTACGTAGAAACATGTGCCAGACAGAATGCTAGTTGAAGCTAAACAGGAATGGCAGGTGTGTCAACCATTGTCCACTTTTACTTTAATCTTGGCCTTAGGAATAAATAAATATTACAATGTTTGAGCCACGTAAACGGAGCTGTGCTCAGTATGAGGACGTTATGAAGGGTTTTAAAAGAAAAACAGTTGTACCATCGCAAATGCATGTCAGATTGACTTGAAGTGGCATTGTTTGCGATGGCAGAAATGGATAAACACGGGAGGATACATGGGTATGAATAATTTGTTTTGTGGCAGCAATAGGCTTCCGTAAATAATTTCCACGTTTGTTTTCTTTGTTTTTCTATATACTTTTATCGTCTTCGATTTAAAAGTACAATCAGAATATATTCCATGCTCCGAACCACATTTATTATAAGGAAGGAAAGCAACGAATAAAAGATCTAGAGGAATGCTGGGATGAATTGACCGAAACTGTGAGTGATGTTTGGGGATGAAATGAGGGTTACAGTTCGGTCTGCAGCAGTAAAAGTCACCTTCTGTTCGTCCGTTTTCAGGGCATTAAGGACAGGCGAGGTTTGGGATCGGCTGTTGCTCAATAATTGGCTGTTGGCTACAGTTTGGGTCCTGGGGTGTTGCTGGGTTTTACAATTGACATCCGCTGCCCCTATGGTCCATTCGGTCGGGTTCCCCTCGGCATTGCAAGTCAGTCTTGGTTTCTGAAATGAAAGTAAAAAGCGTTGAGAGGCTATTAAAACCAGTGTCTGTTCTTCCAATTAAATTTCCATTTGATATAAATGACTGTGAACACTGTTTGATGTGTCCATCTGCCAGGCTTTGTTACACACCGATTGTGTGATCCCAGTCTCATTAAATCCTTGCAATGCCTGCATTTCCTTTAATAGAAATACTATTTTTTGGGGGGGGTCGAGTTCATCACTTCACATATCCAATTATTATAGATGATTCTGTTGCTAGGTTATGCCATGTTGGTATAAAACACATATCTTTTTGAAAGGCAAAGAGGTGTATTTCCACAGCATGTAATTGCACTGAATAGACAGAAATCCAGAACAGTAATACAGAAAAAGAAAAATAACTCCTGTTTTCCAAGTACCTGCTTCATATCGGCACGTGTCCTTCCTCAGGGGCCCAGATTCTCTGTTGAACTTTGCAATGTCTTTCAGGCTGATTTTCTCAATACATTTAACAATACTTGAATCAAATCTCTTCTCAGCCCCTCTGTTCCAGACTAAAGAGATGAGATCGGTGCTTTGAGTCCTGGGTCTCATTCTGCTGCCTCGTTTTAAACCTTTTTGGGCAACATCCTTTTCCATACCCGAGGACCAAACTCAAACGCAGTATTTTTTCTTCCGTTCATATACTGTGCGAGTCATTGAAGGTTTGGATTGGTTTCCCTTCTCTCGGGTTTGTGGTTTTCATTAAATAGTTGCGGAAGTATACTTGGAAGAGATTTCTGTGATTAAAAAAATAAAATTGTCTATTGATTGCAACACAGAGTTACTGAATAATCTTGCTTGTAGAAAGAAACGGTCTGCAGTAACAGAGAGCATGTGTTGGCAGTATCAGCCTCTTCATCTCACTAAAAAATGCCCTGTGAAAGATCTGTGTAATGTAAAAAGCAGCCAATTGTGACCACAGTGTCTAAAACCATGTTTAAGGCCCGCTTCATTGGCTGTGTTTTTAAACGCCATGCACAGTGCTCTCCATATCTGCCATGGACAGTCTCACTGTACGCACACGTTCAAGACTAAATATGCCGAGACGCTGTGAGTCGACACCACGAAGCGCACGGTCATCGTACAAGCACACATTTGGGAATCACGTGGCTTGGACTCCAGTTTGTTTGAATGGCGCTGTTGGCAGTTATGAGGGGTGCATCCTGTTATTTTCTAAGTCTTCTGCGACGCAAAAGTCAATGCCAGTAAAGGACAGAAACAGCCTCCTAGGATCATTAACTTTCTCAGGAAATTATCCATACGACTGCAAATGTACCGCAGTGTCAGCAGGGAATGTTTTCTTCTTTCCTTCTTGTTGGGTCAGGGTTTGGTAAATATCCTGCTACAGTTTAACAGGTGCAAATCAATTTGGTCTGTATCTGAACTTCAGGAGATATTGCTTTGTCGTGGCCTCTTAATGAACTCCTTGGCAGCTGAGCGATCTATCCTCTTGCCTGCCGCTGGCAGGCCGCGCTAGTTGTGAGCTGCGTTGGCCGGGTGCCCACTCTCGCGGATCCTGGTTCAATCAGCGCTCGGTCACATGGCACACAACTACAACGGCAATCAGGCTTTTGAAGTCCATGCTGAGGTCTGAACTCATGGTCTCTACTGACAGGCACAGGCTGGTATTGCTGCAGAGAATAAAAGATGGTCTTGTCAGCATATAAAGCTTTTGCTTAATAGTATGTGTATATGTGTATATATGTGTACTGTAACATGGCCCAGGTCAGGTGATCGAGGGGCGCTATATTCCAGCTCACCTCTTCAACTGCATTTCCCAGCAGCCTCATGCAGGTGTGTGAGTGTGTTGGGGGCTTATAAGGGGAGACAGGAGTTCACCCAGCTCCACTCTATAAAAGCCAGCTGGTTTCGCCTCTGGGGGGTCTTCGGATCTGGCTGTGAGAAAGGACAAGGACGATGAGGGTGTGTGTGTGTAGAAGCGACTCACAGCTGAGAGTAAACAGAAGATTGCGACCTCGTTTTGGGTCTGGACCCTGTGACTGCGTCGATCCCTCTGCCTGTATGAGACCCCAGCCCCTGGAAAACAACCCCTCATCTGTACTACCCACTCTGAGATCACCGTTACTTTCACACTGTCCCTGGGGTTGATATCAGCAACCCCGCTTAGCTGCCCAACCCTCATAGCTAGCAACAGCTCACTGTTTAGTTTGTGGTTTTATATTCAGTCTTGTGCCCTCGACAGGGGGTCTCCATCCTCACCTATCACGTTCCCAATTTACCACGCTGCCCCGCACTGTTATAAACATTGAAAGAGAGACGATGTTTAAATGGCAAAGGGCCCGACACACTGCAGGAAGTACTGGCCAGAGATGGACTAAGTGCCTGGCAGTGTTATCCGCTGAGGTCTCATGCTGTAGTGTAGTGCACAGTGAGCTGCAGGGAGTTTGGGGGGATGTGAACCCTGTACCGTTACAGCCTTATCTGAGTGTCGGGGAGCAGGAACGATCTGAGACTGTGACTGTGGTTGAGTTAAGGTACAAGCCCTGCAAGACCGCTGACATGTACCGCCCGTTGTCTTTTATTTTGTAATTGCAGCCATTCCTATTAACGTAATAAAGCCAGCCGTAACCTGAGCATGCTCGAGGTGACTCTCCACAGCCGTCCCCCACCGCTCGGCTCCGTGTCTCCAAAGACTGATGAGGACGGCTGCCAAGACCCACGAGGAGAGTCGGTTCAAGTCGCACAGCAGCCTCCCATCACTAATGCGTACATTCCTGGGGGTTCACACCTGGTCAGCCAATTAAATATGTATCTCTGAGACTTCTATCCTTCAGCATTCTTTGCACCACTTCCTTTTGTTCACTTCTCTCTCTGAGAGGTGAATGTCTATTTGCAATATGAAGACATTGTGTTTAAAAGCATCAAAACAAGGAATCCGAACACAGAAACGTAACCCAGATTGTCCCCATAATACAGATTTCAGACTCATGCACAGGGGGTCTTATTCTCAGGTCTTGTCTAGTTAATGAGGTTTTGGCTGCACAAAGGGACAGTCTTTTTGAACTATAGAAGTGTGCTTTGATATGCAAGAAAAAGCCCAGAGGTAGGTAAGATTAAAATTTAATTTGTAGTCTTGTGTGTGTGTGTGTGTGTGTGTGTGTGTGTGTGTATACTATTTATATTATTTATTCATTTATTTAGATAGCTGAGAAGACATCGGACTGATTAAATGTTAACAATCGGTGCATGAAAGTAAGTCATGCTGACAAAGAAATCTTAAAAGGCACTGTAGACCTCATTTCAATTCGACAGAAGCCTTTTTGTTTTCTGCCAAACAGCACACTTCTTCTGCGCTCGCTGAAATGACACGGCCATCTTAAACAGTGTGTTATAGCACTAAATTCCCCCTCATCCCCCGCATTGCACAATCATTGTTGTCTTCACCGCCGAACTGGAATGTAGTGTCATTGTTTCCGTGTCCTTGCTTATACTGTACAGGGAGCGAGAGGGAGATATATGCAAACCCTCAGGATTAAGATTCATTAAAAACAATGCCTGTTATGAATGCAATGTAGCAGGACTTACTGTTCAAACATCATTTTTTGCAGCATTTTCATCTTTCTTTACCCGATGTGTGCAAAACAGAAAACAGCAGACACTGCTTCACACTGAGAGACTGGAACAAACTACCCAGCCGTGCCGTCGGAGCCGACTGACTCCTTAAGATTCACAAACAGACTGGATGCGATTCTCAGATCATTAAGTAACTGTGGCAGAGAGGTCGAAGGCCCTCCTCTGGTTTCTGAAGTCTTTTTTGCTAATATTCCTATAGGTTTTCGTTCTAGTGCCACATTACAGGGAGAAGATCGTGCATGCTAGCAGTAATGCCATTGTTTTCTTTGCTCAGTTTGCCAGTTGGTTTATGTGTTCTTTTTCCTAAAACCAGGTGTCTAGTTTTGCTATCCTGTACTTAACTCTTTCAGTTAACATGACAGCAATGGACAGCAAATGTAATCATTCTACCTCCTGTTGGAATTACTCCAGCAAATGCACATCCCTGTCTGGTCCTCTTCCTTCACACCAGCTCTTCCCTTCAGGGGCTTTGCTCAACAGAATCAAACAAAAACAGGAAAACGTCTGTGTTGTGTGTCTTAAACAGTGTTTATTGTGTATTGTGACAATTGCATTTGTCAGACAGTGACTTGATTTAATATATCACTTTTCACAAGATGTATTTTGTTAATAGACTCAGTATGATTTTAAAATCATGTTTTTAAAATAGGAATAAGATCTTATGCTCTAGAGGCAGTTCAGAGGAGAGCAACCAGATTTATTCCAGGTCTGAACACATCAAACCAGACAAGCTTTTCCAGATCAATACATTTCAATCAATACATTTTTATTTGTATAGCGCCCTTCGCAGGATAGCTACAGAGCGCTTTACAGACTGGTAAACATACAACAAACATACAGCAAAATAAAATAATACATAAATACAATAAAGTAAAATAAATATAGGCCTGTAAACATTTTACATGATCTAGAATAAAGTAAGTGAACATTTGGACACAAATGGAAATTGGGCTTCAAGGCATTCAAGACAGAAAACAGGATACACTTCTTCACACAGAGAGGCGTCACAATCTGAACAAAGTTCCAGCGATGTGGCTGAAGAGACAATTTGGGAACATTCAAAAACAGACTGGATAGGATCCTTGGATCACTCAGTTATTAATGGACACCAAACGAGCACAACACGGTAGTTGTATGTAGGAATCTGGGAATTAAGTGAGATGACCGAGCTCATAAAACAGGAAGACAGAGACTCAAGAGTTTTCTTTGTTTATCTTCGGTGACTGGAAGCATGTGTACATTTAAACTTAACTGCTCATGTCGTTTCTGGCTTTAGCCATTCGTCTATCGGTTCGATTTACATTTGTGATTTAAAATGGCAGACCACTTCTGGAATCTACCCGATCCCATGGATTCATCCAGCTCTGACCGTTGAGCCTTGTGTGTCTCAAGCAAGAGTCACGACACAGGAAAGTCACAAGCAACGGTCTGAAGCCGTTCAGCAGGGCAGACTGATTTGTATGTGTTTTGTTACCATGAGATATGTGGAAATAGTTTTCTTGTACTATTATGAGGACTGGATTTTCTGCCGTGCGCTGCTTTGTGAATTACAAGTACAGGACACATTACTGAATAAACAAAGAGGGCTGTTATAGACTCTGCTCAAAAGGACAACAAAGTGTGTAATACTAACACAAGTATTTTGTAGCTCCTAAGGATCTTTCCTACTGAACACATGACCACACATTCACTTTAGAAAGAAGGATAAAAATGGGCTGTGTGAATAATCCGGGGTGTAATTAATGTGTTTTTTGAGGGTGGGTATCCCATGACATCTGTAACCGTGTTATTACTATGTAGTAAACAGTGATAAAGCCTATCTGTATACACTGCATGAAAAATAGGGTTTCTATCATAAGAGCCTATTGAAATGTCAAACTGTCAAATTATTTTTTAATTGATTTAGAAACCATTTTTATTTTTCACAATCGCCTAATTACTGAATTCAGCTAAACAACTACGACCCCAGTTCCACTTTGCGAACATGCAAACACACGCACACACACACACACACACTCACAGACACTCCTGAAAGCCCAGCCAGCCTTTACCCTCCCTCTCTCGGTGGCAGTGCTCAGACTGCGCCATGGGAAATCACGGACGAAGTCGACAGAGCAATCAATGGCGACGTATCTTGTAGAGGCGTTATCTGGCTGGACACTTTACCTGCCTCCCCACCCAAGAGCCCCCAGAAATGGCATTTACTGCAATATCACAGGCATGCTCAGAATAATTTCCCAGAATCTGTTTTAAGGAGATTTAATATTCCCCTTTGGTTGTGGTTATTCTGTCGGGCAGGCGGCGCTTCCTGCGAGGCTGGTGTCTCTTCAGGTGAGTCTCTGATTTCCACTTTAGTCATGCATTACCTAGGAGACTGAGAGGGGATTACAGAGGATCTATTTCCCTCTGACAGATGAAAGCACGCCTGTCACCTCTTCTCTTCTCACTTTTTATCTCCATTTTTGTAGCTCAGCCACGGGGTTTTGTAGGGTCAGCCGTTGAAATGCCCTGAAAGCAGCCAAGAGCGGCACAACGGAAAACATTTACCGATGGTATCCAACATAAAATGGGAATTTAAAAATACAGATGCACATGTCACACTGTTAGCATAGGGAGAAGAAAGTCATTTTAAACACTGTTGGTTGACCATGAGAGATGCTGCCGTGGTCCTATCCCTCCCCTTGCAACTCTCTTTGACTCCAAGCTTCGAATTAACCGGCTTCCAAAACAGCCATGTTGGACGCGTGTTGGAAAAGGTCTTTGGACTTTCTTTTCATCACTAGGAGAAAGTAGCTGATTGACTAAATGACCTTTTGTGCCTCCACTCAACTGTCCTTCCCGTGAATCCGCTGGGGCCTGAACCTGCAGACCGAACCTGAGTCCAAACTCTCACAACTGGACGTCGTCTTGAAGGCTAATAAGCTGGCGATGTGATACATTATGAGGGAGACTCTCTGCAGGCACTTTGACTCATTTGCCTCCATCCATTGCTGAATAAAAAGCTTTTTATAGGGCCTGAAGTAACCATGTTGATAAATTGCAGGCTTGACTGTGTGAGCACCGCAGAAATCTTGCCTATTATGTTTTCCACCACTAATGGCTGTAATAATATGTTTCTGTATTTGAATCATGTAGCGTTCATATTAATGGGAAAGGATGGAGAGGTATAATGTTGTGATACGCAGAGTACAAAGCAGCTCTGGAGAGTAGGTAGACACGTGTGATTCAAGGCACATGCCTCACACACACACACACACGCAGACACACACACACACACACACACACACACACTAAGAAAAAAGTGGGGAATGAGGTAGACTCAGTCTGTTGTGTGGTTGCTGTAACAATGGAAGATAAAGATTTATTTGTTGGAGTTTTAGTAACACGGCTATGCCTCAAATGATCTATGGTGGCCATTATTCATTGAGGAAAGAGACATTCGATTACAGCCCTTTAGTGGCATTTTAGTAAGGCTGCCCCGAAGCAGCTGCTTGAAGGAGTGATGGCTGCGGGGGGGGGGGGGGGGTTGTCAGGGTTGTGGAGGGGAAAAACACTGCAGTGGGGAAAATTCAAAATCGCTGTTACGATGAAACAAATGTGCCTGACTGTCTATTTAATACAACACGTGGTGGAGCATATATGCAGATTCACCAATAAATTGTTAAAACAATAGAATTGAAATTACACTGTGAGAGGGGGAAATTAATGTTGGCAGAAGAAATCGGGACTGCTCTTTTAAAGGATATTAAAAGGACTTCTTTATGATAAGACATATGGAATAATTGTTTTTAATGTAACTCTTTTCAGTGTTATCAGAGGAAAGGATGTTTTTTGATGTATCAGGCACATTAAAAAAATATAACTCATATAACTCTGCTGAACCCAAATAGTGTTTATAGATATAGATACGACAAGAAATCAGAAAGAACTTAAACAAAATAGAGCTGGCATAATTGATCGAACCGATTATGTTAATAGTCATTTAATTGCTTGGTATTCGACTTGGTTTCCTGACTTTGTTCACCCAAATCTCTTCATCCACCTTTTATTTTTTGACTTCTTAATGAGAACGAAGTGTTTACGAGGAAGACTTATTGTGTCTGAAAACAAGAGGTGCCACCTTACACAGAGGGTTGTGGGAGTCTGACACAGACACACACACCAGGAAGAAACGGGTGCAGTGGTCAGTTGCTAGGACTCAATCTCAATGTACTAGAAGGACCAAAAAGCCTCTTGTCATCTGTAACATTTACCTTCTCGCAGCTGCTCTCAAAAAGACTGAACCTATCAACCCAAATGTCTCTCTCTGTGCAAAACGTATCAACCACTCCTTGATCTGTGCCGCAAGGCCCCTTCTGTGTCATGTCTGAGCTGCGTTGTGAACTTGTTTTCTCTCCGATATCTCACTGTGTAACTGCCTGTGTGAGTTTAGGTCAAACCCTGTGTTGTGTGAAATCGCCACACCCATTGAACTGACCTGTGTGCACCGTGTCCTTGTGTCATTCACCTGCGCTCGATGGAGAAGCAGCTCTCGACAGGTTGCACCACAAAGATTGAGGCTGAGCAGTAAGAAGTAAGGAAGCGCTAACCTCTCATGGTTTGTGACATACGTTTCCACTGCAGCAGTTCGCCAGCAGTGAACTAAAAGTATATTAACAACAGGAAAGCAAATCATATTTTTTGGTGTGTGTTCTGTGTAGTATTAATCATTATTTTGCATAATTTAGGTAGTTTATACAAAATCCTTTCCGAGTCATTTTCCCGACATTGTGGCTCATTAGCATATTAATGGTGCTGCACAGTTTCAATCCCAGTCCAATGGTGGTAAATACTCTAATGAGGCAAGAGGGATTCTCAGTGTAAATTATCTTAAGCAGATGGCAAAGAACACCTCGTCTGGATAAATCACGTCCACAGTGTGTGAAGTTAGGTGTGAATCGAAGTCCCTTATTATTATTGTGTTTTCAAGTCTCACGTCAACAGTTTTGTTAATTGTACAGTACACATCACTGTTACCATATCAGTGGCTCCTACTGGTCTGTTTGGGAACAGGATAAATGCAAACAAGCCGTGGTGCTGCGGGAAACACGGGGCATCACATCTGGAAGAAAAATACCCATAGGCTCTCCAGTAGGATAACTTTTCAAACAATTATGCTGTTTTGGGATGAATCCCAGGCCTCAGGTTCCTCTGCTGTTTCAAAATTATAAATTAACTCAACTCTCCATGTATGTGAAATATGTCTGCCTGAGAGAGAGTAGCCACGAAGGAGAAGTTTACCGACACAAATACAGGCCGTTACCTACGTTACCTAGTTAATGTGTGTTATCCCATCTGCTGCCGTACGCATCTGTGTTGTGAAGCTATACTTGATTTTTTCCCGTTTCAGAGCACTCAGGAGGGAGAGGAGTGATACACTGACCATTTCAGACATGAGATAAGTAAAGCATCCCGCTAACCATGGCAGCATTGGACTGTAATCAACGGGGCGATGCTTAGTCTGGCCTGTGAGGGGCTCTCATCTGGGGGTGTCGGTGAACTTGAAACTTCAGCTAATAGGGCTAAGTTAAAAATAAATGTAATCTTCAGGAAGAAATCTTGAAATCTCTCGTGCCTAAATCAAACGCAGGATTCCAGGTTACTGAGCAAAAGTAGGCTGATTGAAAAGTCTTGTTCCTTTTCCATTTTCACTACAATTCTTCTGTGAAATGACTCCTGAGGTGTTTGTGAAACGGTCCTGTCCTTCTGTTTCCAGGTAGACCGTTCCGACGAGGGGACAGGGGGAGGAGAAGAGGAGCACAGAGGAAGGCAGGATGAGAAGAATGTAGGAGGACCTCTGTGCCGATCACAGATTGATTAGTTTGTCCTGTCCTGTGACCTGAACTCAGTAAAAGGGCATCCCACTGGGCAGGGCAGATTATTATTATTATTATTATTATTTTTATTTCTTGGCAGACGCCCTTATCCAGGGCGACTTACAACATAAGTGCAAACAAAGTGCAAAAATACAGAGAAGTACAAGGCATCAATCATTACAAATTCAAAATTCAAAAATACATTTTACAAATTCCAATTTACAATTTACACAAGTACAGTAAGAGACTTCCTACATCCTGGACGGTGAAAACTAAGTGCTGTCAAGATGTAGGGTTACAGACGAGGGCTACAGGAAAGGGAGCAAGGAGGAAAACAATCAAGACCGCGAGATAACATGGGGGTGAGGGGCTGCTCAGTATCTTCTGTAACTGACAGACAGTGGTGTGTGGACCGGTGCGGCCGCAGTGAAGGTCATCGCACAGCGGAGTCACAGGGATCTCAGTGACATCATTAAGGGCATCACAGGGGACGGCAACTGGGCATGGCTATCCATCAAGTAGCCCAATGAGCTGACACCTGGTGTTGTTGTTTTTTCTGCACTGGAGAACTGAGAAACATTAACAAGCCAGCAGACCTCGGGAAGTGAAAAGAGCAAAACTGACAACTCACAGGAGAGAAAGAAAGAAATAGAGTGAATGAATTGCAGGAACAAAGAGGTGCTGAGCAACCCCTGCTTTGCAGATCATGGACATGTAAAACACCGGCTACCAGAATAAGAGCCTGTCCATCAAAAAGGCCAGAGCTGATCCAACCCACAGTTAGTGAAAGCTGACATCAGTGCCTGGGAAAATCTCTGCAGGTATTCAAATCATTGGCTAAAAGCACTGATGCCTCGCGAAGGGAGACGTTATTGACATGTATGATGACTATGAAACCCGAGCCGCACCCGTGAACATGAAGAGTGCGTTGAGAAACAAGCTGTGGGCTCCTGACAGGCACATGCAGTCAAGTGCATGACTCACACGGGCTTTTGGAAGGGCTGCAAATAGCATGCCATGTTTTATTGCAAGTAAAAAAAGTTTTAAAACATCTGATCGCACGACCAATCGCCTCAGCCATGTTGTATTTCATTTCCAGATGTCTGGAGAGCTGTTTGGAAAAAGCTCTGCTACAAGTGACTTATTGCCCTAGAAAAGTGCACCCTTTGCTCTGAGCTGTGTGGAAGTCCATGAGCCCCTCAGAGTCCTGAATGCAGCCTGGCGGACGGGGAATTGGACAAGCTGTTCTGGTACCATTATGTCACACATTAAAGACAGAGCAGAGATATACACCGATCAGCCATAACATTCTGCCCACTGACAGGTGAAGTGAATAACACTGATAATCTCGTTATCATGGCACCTGTCAGTGGGTGGGATATATTAGGCAGCAAGTGAACATTTTGACCTCAAAGTTGATGTATTAGAAGCAGGAAAAATGGGCAGCATAAGGATCTGAGCTACTTTGACAAGGGCCAGATTGTGATGGCTAGACGACTGGGTCAGAGCATCTCCAAAACTGCAGCTCTTGTGGGGTGTTCCCGGTCTGCAGTGGTCAGTACCTATCAAAAGTGCTCCAAGGAAGGAAAAGCGGTGAACCGGCGACAGGGTCATGGGCGACCAAGGCTCACTGATGCACGTGGGGAGCGAAGGCTGGCCTGTGTGGTCCAATCCAACAGACGAGCTACAGTAGCTTAAATTGCTGAAAAAGTGAATGCTGGTTCTGATAGAAAGGTGTCAGAACACACAGTGCATCGCAGTTTGTTGCGTATGGGGCTGCGTAGCCGCAGACCAGTCAGGGTGCCCATGCTGACCCTTGTCCGCTGCCGAAAGCACCTACAATGGGCACGTGAGCATCAGAACTGGACCACGGAGCAATGGCAGAAGGTGGCCTGGTCTGATGAATCACGTGGATGGCCGGGTGCGTGTGCGTCGCTTACCTGGAGAACACATGGCACCAGGATGCACTATGGGAAGAAGGCAAGCCGGCGGAGGCAGTGTGATGCTTTGGGCAATGTTCTGCTGGGAAACCTTGGGTCCTGCCATTCATGTGGATGTTACTTTGACACGTACCACCTACCTAAGCATTGTTGCAGACCATGTACACCCTTTCATGGAAACTGTAGTCCCTGATGGCATTGGCCTCTTTCAGCAGGATAATGCGCCCTGCCACAAAGCAAAAATGGTTCAGGAATGGTTTGAGGAACACAACAATGAGTTCAAGGTGTTGACTGGTCTACAAATTCCCCAGATCTCAATCCAATCAAGCATCTGTGGGATGTGCTGGACAAACAAGTCCGATCCATGGAGGCCTCACCTCGCAGCTTACAGAACTTAAAGGCATTGGTTGTGTTAAATTTGTTGGCAGTGGCTTACTGGGAGAAAGCGTCCTTTTCTTTCATTGCTGGTACGCAATCAACTTTTAGTGTAAGGCTTGTGGAGAGAACAGAACCCAGAATTCCTCCGATGACGGGCTGTACCAAACAGATCTCACAAGAGTACATTTCAGAGCAAAACAGGACGAGCTGTATATTTGGTCTCATCTCATTTGATCAAGGACCTTATCTGCATTTTTGAGCCACCCTGCATCTAAAAAGAGATAATCCATTGCTGTGGCCAGATCGGAGTGGAAACAGGGCGCCTTGCCCTTCTGTCTCTGTTTAAAAGAGAGATTTTAAAGAGATTATCTAGGCCTCACTCCTGTAAAGATGGGTACCTGAACCTACACTGCAGGAAATCCCCCAGGACTAGCCATGGCTCTGAGGTTTGGGTTTTATAACAGATCCACTTGATCAATCGTTCTTTTTTTATATCTTTCATGATAGTAAATTGAGTTCATGTTTCATAATACACTTCTAATATTCATGTCTATATATATATATATATATATATATATATATATATATATATATATATATATATATATATATATATATATATATATATGTACCTTTACCAAGTCTGTACCCTGATGAACACATGTGTTGCACACACGTCTAAACAGTAGATTTTGCATGGGATACCTGGAGTTTCCACCTTCACAGATCTGTTCGTCACATCAGAGATCTGAAGGAGAGAGCTGCCACATCTGTCTCCGCTGCTTATTAAGTGGATTTAGCGTGTGAGCTGGAGACATTTTCAAGGGCTTTATTTTCCCTTTATAGTAAACACCTCATGATATTTTTGTGCAAGAATGCTTTTTTGATCTTATATATATATATATATATATATATATATATATACATACATACAGTGCCTTGCAAAAGTATTCAGACCCTCTCATAGTTTTCACATTTTGTGCTTTAAAGCTTGCAGTCATGACACTTTGAAGTAGGACAAAACACATTCAAAAACAAAAGGAATAAAGGATAGACGTAAATAGAGAATGAATAGAAATAAAAAAGGAAAAGGCATGATTGTATAAGTATTCAAACCCTTTACTGTGTGCAAACCTAAATTAAAATGGTGCACAAAATGACCTAAACAAAGCACACAATGAGTTTGATGGCCTCTGTCTGTGTTCAAGAATACAGGTTCACAAGATTTCAGAATAAAAACACCTGTCTCTGTGAGGTTTCTTGGTCAGGTGTTGAATTTCAAACAAAGACTCAACGATGAAGACCCAGGAGCTTTCAAAGCAAGTCAGGGATAAAACTAATTGAAAAGCACAGGTCAGGAGAAAGGTACCAAAGATATAGATGTCTCTGAATATCCCTGTAAGCGCCGTCTACTCAATCATCAAGAAATAGATAGTGTATTGTATCACTGAGACACTGCCTAGATCAGTCATGCCTCCAAACCGAGCTGCTGGGCGAAGAGGACACTGGTGAGGGACGCCATTGTGAGGCAGACCTGTAAAAGAGCGACAGAGTGCAATAGCTGAGACGGGAGAAAATGTGCATCAGGCAACACAATCCAGAACACTTCACAAAAATTGCCTGTATGGCAGGGTGGCAAGAAGGACATAAGCCAGCTCAAAGCACCAGAATGATCCTGCAGGACTGACAAGACCAAACTGGAACTCTTTGGTATAAATGCCAAGTGTTAGGTTTGGCGCAGACCCACCACAGCACATCTCCCAGTCGACACCATCCCTACAGTCCAGCCTGGTGGAGCATCATGCTGTGGAGAAGCTTCTACTCAACAGGGACTGATAGCTAGTTAGGATTGAAGGATAGATGGATCGAGCAAAATACTGGCAAATACCAGAGGAACACCTGTTTCAGTCTGATAGAGATTCCCCTTTCAGCAGGACAATGATCCAAAGCCATAGCTACACCGGAGCAGCTGAAGCATAAGATAGTGAATGTAATTGAAAGACCGTGGAAAGACTTGGGAACTGCTGTCCAATAGTTTGCTTTGTAATTTCACCAAACGAGACACCATAGGAAGGGACGAAACACACAAATGTGTCTGAAATGTGACTGAAAAACTAAATAGGACTGGCATCATTATTTTGTATTACTTTCCCCCTTAAGACAACTTGATTATATAGCTGACCCCCCTAATATGAGGGGGTAGAAGGGAAGGATGATAAGTGCAAGAAAATCCTAATTCAATGGAGCATCTGCTGGAACTGAATTGAAAAAAATATTGAAAAAAATTGCCAAATATATCCTTTAGTCTTGAGGTGCTGCATTGTACTCAGTGAACTCTATCTAAGCAACCGTAAAATTACTCAATTGAAGATAAAATATCATGTTATGTTTCATTCTCTTCTAATTTCACAAAGCGGGAAGTTAAATAACTGACCTCCCCTTCACTGCCTCTGGTCTCATTAAAACCCATTGAAAGCAGGCTTGACACAATTCAAGAGCTCTGTGAGAGACTAAAGGCCAATTGATTTATTTCAGGCCTCTCTTTTTAAGAAATTGCCTTCCATTAACGATTATTAAAGGACTGGAGTTAAAATGTCATCTGTCATAACACCTGCCATCAATTTACATTTTCTTTAACGGTTGGTTGTAAAAAAATTTAAAGCCTGTTGATATCATCAAAAGCAGAAATCTGAGAGTTTGTCGAGAGTTTGAACACACAGATGCTCTGCGTGTTTAACAGAGACAGCCTGGGAACCACAAACTTAGACACTAATTCAGCACAGTAGCTCCTTCTTGACTGGAGCTGACAGACAGGCATCTATCAAAGCAAAACCATCCAGGTCTGAAGGGAATGTCCTTCTGAGAGACTGAGGGAACTGAACCTTTTCACCCTGGAACAGAGGAGACTACGTGGGGACTTGATCCAAGTCTTCAAAATCATGAAAGGCATCAACCACATCAAACCAGAGGAGCTTTTCCAGATCAGCAGGGACACAGTTACTGGGCGAAACCACATATTCTGTTCTCACTCCTTAATCAGCATTGCTGTTTAAAGAGGGAACTATTGCATGTTATACTGATGTGTACTGTACTCAAGGGGAGAGTAAAAGATATAGCACACCGGAAGTGATAAAATCCCTTTAGAGCCTCTGGGAAGTTGAGTCCCTCTGCATGGTGAGGGTGCTCGTAAAAAAAACTCTTACCACTTGATCCAGGTTGGTTTTTATACATATATTTATCATTTGCATTATATATAACATATTCCAGATTAGGACTTTACCAAATATAATGCGAACAATAAAAATATAACAATTTTATAGGGAAAAAAACAGGTGGTTTTGCACAGTAACCACTGTGCATTTAGGAAAAAACATGGCCGTAGGGAAAACAAACAGGTGGTTTTACACAGTAACTACCATGCATGTAGAACACAATTTTGAGAGCTAATTTCCTGTAAGTATAATTAGGGATATAACAGTATATATTTGCACTTCAGATGTTATTTCAGTTTCATACATATTTGAATTCTATACATATTTGCAGGTCATCATGGCAAGGAAATAAAATAAGTGCTGAGAAGGTAGCAAGACTAATGGTTGAACACATTCCAACAGATTATTCATCATGTAGTGGCAGTGAAACAGAGGGTGTCCATTAGAGGAGTCGCTTCTAACTGGAGTGAGGTTGTTAGTGGAGTTCCACAGGGATCAGTACTAGAGCCTGTGCTTTTTCTGATCTATATTAATGATCTGGACTCTGGGATAGTTAGCAAACTTGTCAAATTTGCAGATGATACTAAAATAGGTGGCTCAGCAGATACAATCTTGGCAGCACAGGCTATTCAGAGGGACTTAGATAATATTCAGTTGTGGGCGACACCTGGCAAATGAAATTCAATGTGAACAAGTGCAAGGTAATACATGCAGGTAACAAAAATGTCCACTATAATTACATTATGGGAGGAACAGAACTAGATGAAGTAACGCATGAGAAAGACCTAGGAGTCTATGTGGACTCCTCACTTTCTCCATCCAAACAATGTGGAGAAGCAATAAAAAAGGCAAACACAATGCTAGGGTATATTGTCAAAAGTGTAGAATTGGGAACAAGGGCAGTGATGTTCAGACTGTACAATGCACTAGTTAGAGCTCATCTGGATACTGTGGTCAGTTCTGGGCTCCGCACTTCAAGAAAGATATCGCTGCTCTAGAGGCAGTTCAGAGGAGAGCAACCAGACTTATTCCAGGTCTGAAGGGAAAGTCCTACTGAGAGACTGAGGAACTGAACCTTTTCACCCTGGAAATGAGGAGACTACGTGGCGACTTGATCCAAGTCTTCAAAATCATGAAGGGCATCGAGCACATCAAACCAGAGGAGCTTTTCCAGATCAGCATGGACACACGCACCCGGGGACACAAATGGAAATTGGGCTTCAAGGCATTCAAGAGAGAAAACAGGAGACACTTCTTCACACAGAGAGGTGTCACAATCTGAACAAACTCCCCAGTGATGTGGCTGAAGAGACAATTTGGGAACATTTAAAAATAAAATTACATTATGGGAGGAACAGAACTAGATGAAGTAACGCATGAGAAAGACCTAGGAGTCTATGTGGACTCCTCACTTTCTCCATCCAAGCAATGTGGGGAAGCAATAAAAAAGGCACACAGAATGGTTCGAATGGCCTCCTCTGATTTGTAAATTTTCTTATGTGGTAGCAGTGATGAGGAAATGGAAAGGTTTGAGGAAGACCAAGGAATAGATAAATATGATGACAATGATGGTGATCAATAGAGTGACCAGGGCTGTCATGAAAGTGACCAGAGCAGTGACGGAGAACATGGCAGTCATGAGAATGAGTAGGAATGTGACTTGGTCAGGGCCAAGGTCCAAAAGATTGAGGAGAGAAGATTGTCTGGTGAGAGATGAGCAAGCCAGTCTCAGGCCCTCAGGCCCTCAACCTCATATACCAGTTGAAAAATGCAGGTCTGGGGATGCTCACCTGCCACAGCAAAGCAAATCAAGATGCTGCGCTGAATGTAGCACTAAGAAGGAACCCCATTGAACAACATGGATGTGTGCTGAGTGCAATCTATCACAAAAAATGAAAAAGCTTAAGAATTAATGGAAGTAACTGATTAAATGATCAGCAAAGATTACGGTGTTGCAATCGCCCCTTAATTCACAGTGGTTACAGGGAGAAACCACCTCAGAACTGACCTTTGACCTTGGCCCTAACCAAAATGACCCTAAACTGACCTTAGTTTGATGATTTATTTCTCATTTATCTCAATAAATTTAAACTTTTGAAAACATTTCTGTGTGTGCCAGAAAGTGTTAATGGACACCAAACAAGCACGATGGGTCGAGTAGCCTCCTCTCGATTGGAAACCTTCTTATGTTCTTATGTTTCTTAAATCCACAGCCCAGTGTGGATTCACAAGAACACAAGTTCAGCTGCTGTTCATTTCTCGCTCTTCGTGGTGTACAGAGTGGAAACAGATGTCTGGAACAGAAGGCCACCCCCCATCTCCATTACTCTCCATCGCACGTCCACCCACCTATAAACGCAGGTAACAAACTCCCCCTCCCAGCATCTGGTGCTTCACACACCTCTCATCCTCCTGCATCCCTCCCTCCCTCCTCTTCTTCTTTCTCTCCATCCCATGCAAAGCATAACACTGTTGCAATTCGGGTTGCAGATCTTTAAACTATTACAATTGTCGGTCAGGTACCCCCCCCCAACTCAGAAAGTCTTCAATAAGAGGTTTGTACTTGTCCAAATCAATTATTCATTCACATTTAATGAAGATATGGACAGTTTTAAAGCTCAATTATGACACTGAACTGGAGATTATTAATTTCTGTGGAGGTTGGGTATGGTTACAGAATCCACCTGTGTGGAAAAAAGACACAGCAGCGCCCCAACACTTAAAAAACAAAGCATATCAGATCCTCAAGTGTGCAATATATATATATATATATATATATATATATATATATATATATATATATATATATATATATATACAGTGAGGGAAAAAAGTATTTGATCCCCTGCTGATTTTGTACGTTTGCCCACTGACAAAGAAATGATCAGTCTATAATTTTAATGGTAGGTGTATTTTAACAGTGAGACAGAATAACAACAAAAAAAATCCAAAAAACGCAATTCAAAAAAGTTATAAATTGATTTGCATGTTAATGAGGGAAATAAGTATTTGATCCCCTATCAATCAGCAAGATTTCTGGCTCCCAGGTGTCTTTTATACAGGTAACGAGCTGAGACTCTCTTAAAGGGAGTGCTCCAATCTCAGCTCGTTACCTGTAGAAAAGACACCTGTCCACAGAAGCAATCAATCAATCAGATTCCAAACTCTCCACCATGGCCAAGACCAAAGAGCTGTCCAAGGATGTCAGGGACAAGATTGTAGACCTACACAAGGCTGGAATGGGCTACAAGACCATCGCCAAGCAGCTTGGTGAGAAGGTGACAATTGTCAGTCTCCCTCAGTCTGGGGCTCCATGTAAGATCTCACCTCGTGGAGTTTCCCTCACTGTGTATATACACTCACCTAAAGGATTATTAGGAACACCATACTAATACTGTGTTTGACCCCCTTTCGCCTACAGAACTGCCTTAATTCTACGTGGCATTGATTCAACAAGGTGCTGAAAGCATTCTTTAGAAATGTTGGCCCATATTGATAGGATAGCATCTTGCAGTTGATGGAGATTTGTGGGATGCACATCCAGGGCACGAAGCTCCCGTTCCACCACATCCCAAAGATGCTCTATTGGGTTGAGATCTGGTGACTGTGGGGGCCAGTTTAGTACAGTGAACTCATTGTCATGTTCAAGAAACCAATTTGAAATGATTCGACCTTTGTGACATGGTGCATTATCCTGCTGGAAGTAGTCATCAGAGGATGGGTATATGGTGGTCATAAAGGGATGGACATGGTCAGAAACAATGCTCAGGTAGGCCGTGGCATTTAAACGATGCCCAATTGGCACTAAGGGGCCTAAAGTGTGCCAAGAAAACATCCCCCACACCATTACACCACCACCAGCAGCCTGCACAGTGGTAACAAGGCATGATGGATCCATGTTCTCATTCTGTTTACGCCAAATTCTGACTCTACCATCTGAATGTCTCAACAGAAATCGAGACTCATCAGACCAGGCAACATTTTTCCAGTCTTCAACTGTCCAATTTTGGTGAGCTTGTGCAAATTGTAGCCTCTTTTTCCTATTTGTAGTGGAGATGAGTGGTACCCGGTGGGGTCTTCTGCTGTTGTAGCCCATCTGCCTCAAGGTTGTACGTGTTGTGGCTTCACAAATGCTTTGCTGCATACCTCGGTTGTAACGAGTGGTTATTTCAGTCAAAGTTGCTCTTCTATCAGCTTGAATCAGTCGGCCCATTCTCCTCTGACCTCTAGCATCAACAAGGCATTTTCACCCACAGGACTGCCGCATACTGGATGTTTTTCCCTTTTCACACCATTCTTTGTAAACCCTAGAAATGGTTGTGCGTGAAAATCCCAGTAACTGAGCAGATTGTGAAATACTCAGACCGGCCCGTCTGGCACCAACAACCATGCCACGCTCGAAATTGCTTAAATCACCTTTCTTTCCCATTCAGACATTCAGTTTGGAGTTCAGGAGATTGTCTTGACCAGGACCACACCCCTAAATGCATTGAAGCAACTGCCATGTGATTGGTTGGTTAGATAATTGCATTAATGAGAAATTGAACAGGTGTTCCTAATAATCCTTTAGGTGAGTGTATATATATATATATATATATATATATATATATATATACACACAACACTTGGTGCGAGAGCAGATGATGATGATGGTGCATAACATTTGAGTTCAAACTATGCTAAAGAGAGAGAGAGAGAGAGAGAGAGAGAGAGAGAGAGAGAGAATCACTCCCTAGATACATGGGACCAAAACAAATTACCGCCAAACCAAATTGAAAATCTGTCCTTCAGCATTTCTTCCTAATGGTGGGCACAGTCAAGGAGATGACAAGGACCACTGTCCTTCTGCTAGTCTGATTGTGGACGGCCTTCTTTGCCTCAATGATTACATTCAATTGTACGCGACTCACACTGCGCCTTTGTCATCATGGCCCATTGCCTGCCCTCTCCGCACTATGTATCTGAAGGATGGATGACAGCTCGGATGTATGAAGGCATCAACAGCCCCCTTGGAGTTGGTCTGAAGAGCCCTCCACAGTCAGAGCAGGGCCAGGAGAGTCCAGAAACAGAAATGTATACTCGTGATCTGATCCAGCCACTTGGAAGGATGTTCATACACACCATGCATTATATATTTGGACACAGATTGGACTGGTTTGGGAATCTGTTTTTTGGGGGCAGCCCAGTCTGTGCGGGCACACCAAGGATCCATTAAAAAGGTTTGTTTGTAATTACTTATTTACTTCTCATTTTTATTAGTATTGTGTTTTTTCTCTCTCTCTTTGAGGTCCCTTGGGTGAAAATAGGAAGGACAAGAGGGTGACCTTATGCTGAATTGCCGTGTAAGAGGCTGTGTCCTTGTGTCTATGACAGTGTATTGGATGCAGGCAGATGCAGCACTTTGAGTCTTTGAGATTACTGTGTAAAATTACCCAAGAAGCATTGCTTTGTTTGGTTCAGTCACTTGCCCTCTTCATGCAAAAAAACTAAACAAATACATACAAAAATCTCAAATAAAATGGATATGTCAATTTTTCCACAGATGGATTCCTAGGAAATCTAATTATCACCCCAGGCCCCTGGAGTCCTTTGTTACAACAGCAGCGGTTGCGGTTCAATCCCTGACAGGAAAACTGGAAACTGCTGCATTTCACCGGCCCAGAGAGCAAGAGCGCTTTTTGTGTGCAGTGCACTCTGGGACTTATTCCCACTTCCTCTCTCCGCTAAGACACACACTCCCATAGTCAGACAAGATGGATGCACTTCAACACACTCATACAATACCCACACACCCCTACAGTCGCCCCTCGCTCACACACTGCACAGACCAGACTGATTCATTCGTCTGTACTTGTGTTTTTATTTCATTATTGGCATCTTCCCCAACACTGTAATCCTCCTTTACCCCTGTCTGTGTGTATTTATATGAAATACAACACAGTTTACAATTTTCAATGTCTTCCTTCAAATAAAGAGATCTGATTTTATACACCCCCCCAGCACTGCCTTTGACATTGGCGTGATCTTGGGAGAAACTAAAGATGCTTCGCTTCGCGGGCCCTCGTGGACACATCTCGTCTTACAGGGCTCCCAGGAGGTCTGAACGCAGGCTGCCTGCTCTGAGACCTGCTTTCTGTATTTGCTTGTTTGACAGGCCCACCGAACCACTGGCACTTTTAATCCTCACTCGCTCCCTCGCTCTGAGGCCTGCGGAGATCAGGGGATTCCACACTGAACGCACAGATTTTCCATGTAGCAGCTGAGCCGAACAGCACCACCACCAACAACAAGGACTACTGATGTACTTTCCCAGAAGCCTTTGCAGTTTCCATTCCCTTCCTCTTGCTCTCTCCGGCTCCTCTGTGCCTATGTCACTTCCTTTGAATTCAAACCCAGAACGAACCTGATCCTGGTTTCTGGGGAAGCCTACTCAATGCTCAGTAATGAGCCTCTACAGCTCCCTGCTTCTGGGAGGATCCTCAAAGTCACAGCAATGTCCTCGAGGACGCGTTTCTTCTTAAGATGTCAAAGTCAAAGATGCAGTGTCATTCGGGTCAAAGTCATAATGTATTCAAGAAATAAACTGCAATGTGTTACAAACACTTTTCATTCCTATTTTAGAAATAGAACGTCTAAAATATCTAAAAATGAATATCACGCCTGGATACAACTTTCACACTGGTCATCCTATCCACGCCTGATGCAAACCGTTAATTATTCACCTCATTATCACCTGAATAACAGACAAGCAGCTCAAGCTAGTTCCCGAGCCCAGACAGTTCCCGCGAACTCTGGGCTAATTAGCTCCATAGCGGACCCAGATGAAAGACTCAAAGAAATGAAGTTACAGTTTTAGACACAAAGGAAGAAACAGTTTTACAGTGGTAGCAGAGAGCCCTACCTCGGTACAGAAAAAATAATGCACGTATCAAACCAAATTTACTGTCAGTCAAAGGACCTACACAACCGTATGGCCGAGTCTGACAGACTGTCCATCAGAAAACAGTGCAACTCTGCTGAACAAGCAAGACAGCGATGGACACAATCAAAACATGCAGATTGCAGATCCAGGTCCTGTTATCTTCTGATATGTGTGTCCAGGGCAGCGCACTGAACTAATATTGATACAGAACCCTGAGACCTCAGATGAAATGTTTTGCACACCTACTTCCTCCTCAGGGACCAGAATCCTTTGCACCATTGAAGGAATCCCAGAGCGCCACCCACACTAGTGGTGTAAGGGTGTCCCAGCTGCCAGCCTTGACTTTCAACTGCATATTTCGCAGCTCTGCGAATGAAAACTCAAAGCAACAATGACAGCTTAACTTCCCAGGAGGACCAGGGGTCTAAGTGCTGCTGTCGCTGGTCTGTTGAAACCGTATGAATGAGTCCCAGCATGTACCTGCCCTCCAGCCTGCGTGCGTCAAAGGGCAAATACACATCACTCTGCAGATGCTGGCAAACGAGTGCTGTGGTTGTGTTTTTTCCTACCGTTGCAACAGAGAAAATGCTTATCATTACAGTATAGTTCAAAAACATCAACTGATCAGTGACCCAATGTGCATATTCACATCTGGCCACGATTTACAGTAATGCCTGCAAGTCTTCAATTAATTAAACAAATAAACAAATAAAAATAATAATAATTGGGTGATTGATGATTTAGAAATGTAAAATATATAAGTAATATATACTTTATAATGGATTACTAATGTATTTTTTTCCACAATATACTCATTGGTAATTGAGTCAGTGTGAAATATTAGTTATAAGACCCGGGCAGAAATCCACTGAAGTCACACTAGCAGATGCACAGTCTAGTTTTTGATTTTCTAATCACAGTTCACACTTTTTAAATGTTTTTTTTTAATTGTATATATTGTATATGTCTTTTCAGACCCATATGGGGACTGATCAATGGGATTACACAGAATTAAACTGCATTTTTTGTTTATTTATCAAATCCTCCTAGCACCTGTGAGAGATTTAATATGGATAAAGATTGGTACTGTGTTTGTTTTTCCTATCTTTTTCGTCTGTGTCAAAGCAAGGGCAGTTCTCCGGTGTTTCACCAGCACTCTGAGTGGTGCAGGCAGGTGGCTGAGGGTATTTCTTTGGTGTACAGACAGGTAACTTGAAACAGATGTAGGTATTGCAGGCTCTTCAAACTCCCGCCAGGACCCCATGCTACGGCCCGCCTGCCAATCATCACTTCCCAAACCCAGTGTCAAATAGCCGATGGGTAGAAGCAAAAGCCCCTCTGGCCAAAAACAAACAAGCAAATTATACTTCAGTTCCAAGTGTGGTATTGCAACAGGAAGTTCAATGTTTTGATCAAACCGTTGTCTTGGGCGAACTGCTGTGAGCTGAGAGCTGAGAACAGCACACAAAGGCAACACAGGCAGTAGATTACCTCGCGATTTTACTGTCTTTCCCCGGGGCAAGGAAGCAAGGAATAAGTATCGATAGATCAATCAAGCCTGAACAAGATCTGATTTAATAGCAAACAAGAAAACCACCCAACGATGTGAGTGAAAACCAGTCGCCGTCAACTCTTAACTTCCACGTTGTCTTTGACTCCTTTTTCTTGTCTTTATTTGTGTTGCTTTTCTCTTCCCCTGCCCCCGTGGAGCTGGCGTGTGGGTACAGAGCTGGACTGCGTGAGCCCGGTACCGGAGAGGGATACAGACGGGGGGCTGGCCAGATGAGCCGCGCGTCAGGGGGTCTGCTCAATGAAGAAGCGATTAATTACCTGTTAAAGCAGGAACAGCGTGACGCAGCTCACAGATTCAGTCAGCCACTGAGAGCGAGAAACTTCTGCCGACAAACTGAGATTTGCTAACCAGCTGGGATGGGGGGAGCTCTTCTGTTGCAGACCCAGCTGACACCCAAGAAACAAAATCAAATCTTTCTTCTTCTTTTTACTATCTTTACTGACACATAATTAGAGGAACAAGCACCCTGTGTTGGTGCAACGGCATCAAAATTAAATAAACCCTTTACTCAGAGAGGATAACAGGCCTTGTAAATTGTTTGTTTTGCTTCTTGGGATGATAAATATTATTCTCTCGAAGATAAGATGACATATATACGGGCTGTGTGGAGGCACACAAATGTTCAGCTGAAAAACAGGCCACCAAGCAACACAAATGCAAAATTGAACTATTATTATTGTTCGTCTGAGGGAATAGGTCTTCATTAATTCATTAACTTGGCAATCCACAAGCACTGCTTAGCAGAGCTGTCTCATCACTGCACAGTATAACATAATGAGACATCGATCATCATGTCGTAATCCCAAAATCCTCACAATCTGTAAAAGATGAGAGGTGGAGGAAATTAAGTGTGGTTTAGCTCCCTCTTACTTCTTAGTTTATTAACAACTTTCAAAATCAAAACCACTGTGATTTCATTTGATATACAGCAATGAAGGAATACAGACCATTGTAGAGCACACCTGAATGTATCTCTATTTCGACATTATTTTTTGGGGTAATTGGAAATCAGCCCCTTCCAATTACCCCAAAAAACAATGTCGAAATAGAGATACATTGAGGCGGGGGTATCGGTTGCAAACGAGTCTCCCCCTGGCGGTGAGCCCAATCTGCAACCCACACGCTTAGAAATAGATTTCAGAAACAGAGGATGTAATTTAAGCTTACGGGTAGCCTTGGAGGAAATCATATTTTGTATTCAAATGAAGAGAAGTTTTTCAAAAGGAAATGCTTGCAGCAATCAGTAAACCATGTTCAGTAAGTGTATCTTAAATTTCTGAAAGTAGCAAACATGTCGGGGCCCTTTCCTACTTTTCTCATGGCCAGTGTTTTGGTCTGTGAGTAAAGTGCTTTTGTCTCCAGCCACAGACAAACCGAGGCTCTCGATAGGCCTGAAGTGACCTGGTTGGCTGATTATCATTCCCTTAACAACAACAGGGACGGAGAAAGAGGAGAGAGATACTTACCTGAGAGAAAAAAAAATGCTTGGAGAATAGACTTTAAATTAATATTGGCCCCTGGGTTACATCAATTCAAAGTCATTACTGTGCTGTGAACACACTCCAATCTATGTGAGTGATGAGACCGTCGCACAGACGTGGGGACACGGGGCGGCAGCGAACAACATTAAAGCAACATTAATCAGCAGTTAAATACCTGCAGGTGATCATATAGGTAACAGGCATGAATTATTCACCACCGTGGCCTCCGACACCCTGCCCGACTGAAGGTAGGTGCATTTTTCTACCTACTGAAACGAAGGGAGTATAGTTGACGTGTTCTAGATACAGTCACGGGCCACAGGTTTCACACACCCTTCGTTTGGCAACAGTGCTGCTCTGTGATTCATTTTAGTGCCTAGTGTTCATTAAACTCATTGATCAGGGATGGCGTTTCAGAGCGGGTTTTTCTCCCCAGGGGTTTCTGTAGGACGGCACGGACTCTCCCAAGAGGAGGGTGTGAGAGCAGGTTGACTAGACAGACTCAGAGCAGGCAGGCAACATTACACAGGTCTGAGAAGATCCAGTGAAACGGTTCACGACGCCTTTCAGATCGGCATCGACGCGTCGGCTCTGAGGAAAGCCTGGCTCTGTACAGGAAGCGCCTGCAGTCACCTGTGCTGGGCTGCGAACACAGTCTGAGACGGTTTGGATGTTTTGGCTCAAGGGATGGTGGTGGAGGGTCGACATGTTGATGGGATAATTAAAATCACATGATAAAAACACAGCTGGTGACAAGTAAGGTCGTGTCAGAAGGCAGAGACGTTCCCCTGAAAGAAAAACACAATCGGCAGCAGGACAAAAAGCCCTCGGCGTACTGTAGGGTGGCTAGTCTGTTGCTGGAGGAGGTGTTGGACCAAAACGCATTGCTCAGCATCTTTTATTCTGCAAACTGCGGTGAGCGATGACCTCTCATACCGGCGGCGTTCCTGTATATTTCAGAAAAACAAAATCATCTCTTCAGGGACAGTGAAAGGAATCTGAGGTGTCGGAGTCACCCTGTAATAAATTGGAAATTTGTCTTGTTTCGCAAATTGCAGGGCTGCGTCTTGGTTCTCTGTTCTGTGTTGTGATTAAAATAACCGCATTGTACCGCGTGACAGACTGTCTGCTTTCCAGAGTGCAGGAATAGCGCAGAAGATCTGGATCGGCTTTGGATCGCAAGGTGTCTGCTTGTTTTTTGTTGAAGAATAACATTTATTGAACCTGTTTATGTGGGGGGGGGCTGTCTAAATTCTATACACAGTGATCCCCCTCATGTACATTTTCTTTAAATAAACAAGCTTTTAAAAAATGCAGCCATAAAGTACTTTAAAAACATCTTCGAAGGAAAGGCAGCTCTCCTACAGTTTTTTTAGGCACCGAAAGCTTAACCTTCAGATTGAGTTTAGGTTTTCCAAACATAACTAAGAAAACACAAAGAAATCGATGCACACGGAAGGGTGAAGCAGCAGCCGCATCCTTTGAACCCGGAGGCACGTATTGGAGTGTAAAACAGGATGTGTCTATCACACAACCACGGACCTCATCGTGAAAACAAACACAACTCCGGCACGGCGCTGCTTCCTTACAAAGAGCCGCGGATCAGGTTAGTTGTGGAATCGATGCCGGACTGTTTTCCTTTGCACGGCACGGATGAAGTGACGTCATCCCAGACGGCTCGGTGGGGCCTCGGCCTGTTGTTCCCTCCGCTCGTTCCCATTCGCGGATCAATTGTCATTAATGGCAATGGCATTCATTACCCCAGAAAAAAAGGAGAAATAACAATACAAGTCTGCAGAGGTGCAGCTCACACAGAACAGCTCAGTTCAATTGTATTTAAAGAAGCTACGTTTTAAGGGCGATCCAGGAACAAAAAGCACACAGCGTCCGTTCTTAATCTGCTTCCCTTTCCTCGTCCATCTCTAACATCTATCACAGCTTTTGGTATGCTTTCTCAATACCACAAGGTCTTAAGCAACAGGTTGTAGAGTCAAATTGCCCGAAGATGAAGACAGAAACAACAAAAGAACCCTCTGTGAACGTTTTCTTTCTAAGACAGTGTTTCAGAGGCAGTCCGGTATTTCGATTGCATGCATTTCTCCCTCCCAGCGTCCACTGCAGCGCTGTGCCACGCCCTCAGGAAGACAGCAGGCTAGTGATGGGCTGTGAACGTGTGGTGACTCCACTCTGCTTCTCATCAAGAGCTCATCTCAGCCACTGGCCCAGGCATTCACATTAGCGGCTCTCAAAAGGTGTGAGAGGTGAGTGATGGATCTGCGCACCGCACCATCACTCAGGCATTTCACACCTCCTGCTCTGCCAGATTACCTGTCTCTGTGAATCCAGGGCAATGAGTGCGATGTTCAGCCACAGTTTAAAATAATGGCCACAGATTCCACACGGATGAATGTGTGAATCCCACAGCAATAACGCATGACTGTCTCACACTCTGAGCTGTGGATCGACCCCAGGACTAGTCTGGAACCCTAATCTCTGATCCTGACACCAACTGTTATACAGGTGATCAACATCGAGACTCTGAGGAAGTTTATGAGGTGTCCAGATGTTATTCGGTTTATATTAATACATTAATATCAGTTACAGTAGTTATATTAGGGGGAGCGGGGGAGAGGGGCGTCAGTCGGCACCCCAAACAGAGAGGGACGTCGTCTCTGGTGAACGTGGGTGTTTGGGTACCAATACACGCAGCAGATAGTTCGACACTGTTGTGGTGGTGTTTCCTTTAAGTCCGCCAGGTGCATGTGTATATATAGTCATGTTTCCATATTAAAGTCAGTGAATAAATATCACACTGTGTGTAAAAATGCTGCATATATTAGACTTAGGTAAGATGTATGAGCACATACCTCAAAATATTAGGATGCACAAGCAGGAATCTCTCTCAAACTCTGTTTACAGATCCTTCAGGGACAGTAATTATTCATTCTTTTTGCAAACATCTCAAAATGAACCGAGATCTTTAATGTATTCCTTGTTTTTTCAATGGCCTTGGTTTTATGCAGAGAAATAAGAAATATGCATGTTTTTTAGTTACAATTGAACTCGTACTTACATTTGCTGGCTTTGATCTTCATAAGATGGCACAGCTCTCTTGCAAACGCAGTGTCTGTCAGCATAATTACACAGGATTTGTCACGTCCGCAGTGAAAAGGCCACTGAACGCGAGGCATGTCCGCCCTTCATGGCGGAAAGCGACGCAGCGTGTTGACATTTGGGATATTTGTTTGTGGAAGACGTTTGAAGAGCACATAGCGCTGCTTATTTAGCAAATTATAAGGTAAATACGCCCCCTGTTCGGCGCTGTCTGACTCCATTACAAACTGACTGATCAGACTTTCAAAGCCAAACACTCTGAAAAACATCTACAAATATTAAAATACAAACAGATTGTCTGGGAATGTGGATGAAAGTTGTTGTTTGTTTTTGTTTTGATTTTATAATATTTCATTTCTCAAGCATCAGCTTATTGTTTTCTCATACTACTGGCATGCGGTTTGAAGAAGCCCTTAAAGGTTTGAATAGTTAAACCTTTGTTTTAAATAAATCCCTGTGTTTAAGACAAAAGGAACCGGCTTTCTGGGTCAATTCGTCAAGGCGCACATAAGAGAAGGTGCTTGTATTGATGTAGTCTTTTAAAATAACCAAGATGGAGAGCGGAGGACCAACAGGAGCGGCTTGGGGGAACTTCGTACCAACACACGGTACCTTTGAAGTGGATTTTAAGATGCTGCAGGTAGAGCCTTAATGTTACAGGCAATTTCAGAAAAGCTGGTGTTGGAAGAAGGAGAGAAATCTTTAAAGATTTGGGGTTGGCCAGAGGTCAGAGGACAGGGGTCTCAGGAAGATCTATCTCAGGAGTCCGTGCTGGTCACATCCTGGGAAAATGTGGCCTGAACAGGAAGGAATGTTTAACGGATCGATCAGTCTTTGGAGGGCAAGCAGAAAGGGACCCTGAGCCGGACAAACATACGAGACAAAAATGTCTCCGGTGCGTGCCCAAGTCAGAGCAAGACAGTGGGAGGGGTGAGGAGTACTGCACAGGGGGTGTTAGACATGCAAACATAAACACATCCCACAAACACAATACAAATCTGCAGCTTTTAATGTAATAATCCCACTAATATAATACGTTTTGCAAGGATTTGTTACTTTTGCTGGAAGGTGAAAATCTTCAGCGTTCAAAATTGTAATAACTTCCCACAAATGTAATAAATCACTAATATAATCAAAATCTGCAGTTTATACAAGTTGCTAACTCTAAATGTCTTTAACAGCCAGTGACATTTTCTTCCCACATATTTGTGTCCTTTAGATTCTTGCCTATTTAAACTGATCAAGTGTTGTGTGTACAAATAATATCCCAATCATATTTATTACACATTTCTTCAAGGTTTTACTACAAAGATAAGGGCAAAAAAACACAGGACGGGCAAAAACATTGTCATGTCACTTTTGTAATGAAAGGTTTATAACCAATCATAGTAACGCTATACAAAAGCTTCAGAAAGAATTTGATCAACAACTATACTATTTACAAGTAAACAATGCAAAGTATTGTTTTAGTAACAAGAGATCAGTCTAAATAGGTAAGAATCTAAAGGACACGAATATGTGGGAAGAAAATGTCACTGGCTATTAAAGACATTTAGACTTAGCAACTTGTATAAACTGCAGATTTTGATTATATTAGTGATTTATTACATTTTTGGGAAGTTATTACAATTTTGAACGCTGAAGATTTTCACCTTCCCGCAAACGTAACAAATCCCTGCAAACGTAATAGTTATGACGTATTACATTTGTGGTAGGCAACTGCTATTATGTTTGTGGGAAACTTATTATGTTAGTGGGAATATTACATTTAAAGCTGCAGATTTGTATTACATTTGTGGTTTATTACGTTTATTCATCGCCAATAACTGCAACAAAGTCTCGGATAAAAATGTTTCTGAAAATAAATTGCAAATGCATAGTGAGTCCAGGGAGTGAAACAAAGCATCAAAGAGAAAATAAGGTGCGTGCTTGGATAGGATGAACGGGGAATAAATAGGAAGGAAGAAGAAAAACTCAGATTGAAGTTGTGCTCTGCACAGTATGTAACAGGAACGTACGGGTTACAGAGACTTCAAGCACACAAACCAGACAGACTTGGTGGATACTCAATGTTAATGCCCCATTAACTATGATCTTTCAACAGGTACTTCAGCCAGGGTTTGGGGAATTGTTAATGCCAGAATAAGGGATGGTGGAGATTCAATGCTGGCCAATCAGACTCCCACACAGTGGTACCAGTGAAGGGAAAGCCTAGTGCAGGAGTCACACTTAACCACAATGAGGAAATAAGTTTTGCTGAAGTTTTTCACAACATCTACCATCACAGTCCGCATATTACCATGCAGTCATGAAAGGGTGCCAAGAGGCAAGACCATCGAGGAAGGGACGCGTCCATCACAACAAGATAAAGAAACAACATCGTCTGTTAAGAGCAACGACAGCAAAGATCACACTCGGCACAGCGCTGTTCAGGAGCTAAGGTGGCCTCGGCTATTGATGTACTAGATGTTATTATGTCCTGCGAGGGGCTGGTCCCGTCAGGGGCGTCCCCTGCCTGGCACTCGGTGCCCGCTGGGTTGGGCTCTGGCTCAGCGTGACTCTGATTGTAAATTAAGGATGGATGGATGCTTGTGATGCGTACCTTCAGGTGTCATCGTTCAGCCTCCTAATGGCGGCTTCACTGCTGCTCGGGCTGCTGGGAGAGAAGGAAGTGTTGCCCACAAAATACATCCATCGTTAACTTTAACGGTTTCAGTATTTCAATAGACACGGCATTTCTAAAACTGTTGAGCCTGAAAATCTGAATTATAAAATGTGAGTAAATTATGCACACCATAAAATATCATGACCCATCATATATTCCTTGTTATCTGCTGTTTTAAAATATATAGCTCCCTTGCAATTTAAAATTAAGATACGAGAAACATTACTTCATGAGAATTAAATAAGGGACATTGTTGACTGTCACAAAACTGTAATTGACTACACTACACAGCACCACACATAATCCATGGTGTTTTTCTGTAGTGTTTTATTTAAAGGCAGCAACAAAGAGTGTAATTAATAATGGCGGTAATGGAGGACTGATAGACACGTTATTGATACGCATTTATACGTCATAAATAAAGCGTTATTTTGCACCACTTTAATACAAAGTGTCTCCATTTTGTCCTGTTGCATTATGGGATTAGAGCTCAGGGGAAAGCAGCAGATTAAAATAAGAAGCAAAATATCTCCCAGCATCTGACAAGAACCCTCTACTCACTCTCCAGCACCGCAGCCCAGTGTCAGCTTTATAATTCTCCTCTAATAAGGCGTGAAGTTTGGTGGGATGCAAGTCAGAGTCCCGCGCTAGACTGGCCTCTCCGTGGGCGCGGCGTCTGTGACAGCAGCTCAGCCCTCGACATGCAGTGTCAGGTAAAACTGTGCGTCACGCCAGGAGGCCGGGAGAGCTAATCCACTTTCAGAACCATTGGGATTAGGAGCCGTCCTCTCTCACTCAAGCACGCACACACACCCGAGAGAGAGCTGCTGTGAGCCGCCACAGAGACACAAGCTCTCATGGTGATTGACATCAGTACCAGGCTCCTGCGAGTGAGAGGAGGCTGGAGAGTCAGAGTGGAAATGAGGCCGTACTGAACATTTATTGAAAATAAATACATGAATAAATCAGCTAACTCTGCCTCACAGATACACAGTGCCTGGCGAGGAAAAAAGCAAAGTTTCCCTTTTGGTTTGACACTGTGCTTGATACCCACCTGTCCTTTCGATTTCCATGATTCTACACTATTTCCGGTTATCACACGCATGAAAGGTTTTGCATCTGGAATCCAATTGGTAAGAGTGGTGAGGGGTTAATTCCTGTTCACTTCTGAGTAAGGCATGCGAACACAGGTCTTTCAAACTTAAAGTAAGGTTTGAAAGGGTCATTTCTACAAAGACTATAGCTCATATATATATAATTGGCAGCCTTTGTCAATCCACTGTCGGATGATGGCCTCCCCAAGATGTTTCCACTCATTTCAATGTACTTCAATGTCTCTTTTATTCAGGATTTTCAGCACAGCGTCTGATCTCTTCTTCCCCTCTTCTCTGTGTTCTTCTTCCTTTACATTTATCATGTCTCGGGATACATTTGGTAGATTCTTTAGCCGCTCTTGAACGTTTCGTTGTGCAGTGTGTCCAGCTGGTGGCCTTTTAGGTTTTCAACACACCTGGCACACAGTGTATAACAGATAGCTAAGCACAAACACAGTGTAAAACACGTGTGGATTCACCAAAGGTTTGATTGATCCATTCAACTTCTCATTCATTGAGCATAAGAACCCTAGCAGTTCACAAAAGGCATTTTTACAGAATTGACGAGGCCCCAAGATGAGGCGTCGAGATGAAATACAGACCCGTGTGGATCGTTACCGAGGGGGAGGGCAAAGCAAGGAACAGCTTTGCAGCCCCAATCAATAGATGCTGCTCGTCTGATTCGAGAGCCAGAGACCTGGGATTTTAATGCTGCTCGGATGCTGATTTAATTTTACATCCAACGCCGCTAGAAAAGTGGAGGGCTGTAATTACCTCGTTGCTGGAATGAGCGGAGTGTAAAGAAGTTATGCGAAAGGGGAATGAGAATTAATAGCACAGGTTCGGGCAGGTCATGTTCCCATCTGGTTACAATCGTTCAGCAATAAACAGTAAGTCAGCCGGGAGAGCTATTGAGCAGGGAGCTGCTGTGTGGAGACACTGGCGAGACCCTTGACTGTGGCACAGAGTAGGGATCCAGCTCACAAGGCCAACGCCACCGAGGAGTGACTTCGGTTTCAATTCCACTGCATGCTGTTTCGGAAATGCCGCTACTCGGTTCAAGAGAACGAGAGAGAAGAAGACGAACACAACGCAACAGCAGAAGTGAAATGCTGCTCTAGGTGACAGTGTCAATGTAAAAGGGTGCTGTGTAGAGAGAAGAAGTGTTTTAAGAGAAGGTTTTAAAGAAGGGGGTTTGTAAATTTAACAGCAGGTCTCAGACACTAAGTACAGCACTTTAGTCTTATGAACCCTTTTAGCTTCACGGTCACACTCAGTACAGCGCTATATTCTTGTTTGGTAAAACTGACGAAACAGCAGATGTCGAGACCAGAAACAGCCGGAGCTCGACATTTGCCAACCACAGCATTGAAATGGATATTTTAGAACCATTATAGTTTAAACACAATTTCTATCGACTGATTTCCTTATATGAACTGTAACTCAGTCAGATCTTTGAAGTTATTGCGTTTTAGTTATTTTGGTTTTTTAGTTTTGTCCTGTGTGGCTCAATCAGGGAACTTCACGTTATTTTTTTCCATCCCTGCATAGTAAAACGCAATAGATTAAGGGACAGATGTATTACTGAAGATATTGCCTTGTTAGTTCAAGAAGGTTTGAGCCATGGTGCTGGTAATGAGGATATATTGCACATTTCATTATTGATTTAAAAGCCAATAATCTTTTTTTCATGAGGCCAGCTGTGTTTTTTCATATTCTTTTTAAACTATGCTTATTAATTTTCATATTTAACACTTGGCTTCAGCTCACCAGGATATAGAGAGGGTGTCTGGAGCTGAGTGGTCAATAATAGATGCTGACAGTCATGTTTAAAAAACAAATTAGGTTGACTGGATGGTTGAGTAACTACATAAATAAATACACACAGACAAACACTCATACATCTTCCCATCCTCTAGGTCTTTTTTCATCTCTTGGTATCATTCAATAACTTTCTTTGTCCATCTTTGATCTGCTCTTCTTGCAATGTCTAGTCCACTGCCATTTCAACATTTTCACGTGTGAATTCCTCCCATATTCACTTCCATCTCAAGCAAGCTGGCTTTCTCTGCCTCTCCGTCCTGTGGACATCTGAGCAGGAGGCCACCATGATTGACTTGCTTACCTGGCCACTGAGTAGCAGGATTGGGATCACAGTAACGGACTTTTGGATTTGAACTTTAACTACGATTGCGCATTACGGACTTCGATTGTTTCCCAGAGTGTTTTGTAGTGTTTGTGTCTTAGTTAGCTTTTAATGTAGAGAGGGATCTGTTTGCCGTGTCGAGTTTAGAGGAGCCAGGTTGTGTTTATGGTTTTTGAATGTCTTTTGTTGCTGATCAAGCACACTAAATAAATACGCACTCTTTTGCACCTTACCCCTGACTCCCTGTTTCCTGCGCCCCGTTTGAGAGCCCAGATGCTGTGTCTGACCCCACACGGTGTCACAATATATATGTGTAAAATTTACTTCTTGTGCCTGTGGAGTTCAGCCTCACAGAGAGGAAATGATGTCACACTTACTGCATCACATGAAAAAGAACAAGAAAACTGCGCTGAGGTGGGAAGGTGTTTTTTTTAAGGGTTCCAGAGTAATAAGGTACCAAATAACAGCTAGACCAGAAGAGTGTAGCTTTGTATCAGAAACACTGTTGTTAAAATAAAATATTCAGCCGACTTAACATCAACACTTAATCACGTTAACGTTCCCGGTGATATTTATTTTACGGCGATGGAAGTACTTCACGGCTCAATTGGGATTGATAGCAGTGTGCGACTGCATAGAAACGAGAAATGTGAAACATGGACACACAAACACACACACACAAGCCAAATATTAGCGACAGTACCGGGACTGAAGATAAATCAGCACACAACAGATGTTCACAGAGGAGATGGCCCACCCTGGGTCTAATCATTATTCCACAAACACAATTCAACACCGCTGTTATTAATAATAATATTATGGAAGTACTATAAGTTATTAATTATAATATTAATAACAACAACAACAACAATAATTATTATTCTACTTCTTTCTCTGATTATTTATATTATTCGTTTCCAGTTTTGAAAGCTGATTTTGTTTCACAGGGAATTATAATCTTCCTGGAAAGAAACAAGCGTAACCCCGCGGCCCTGCGCTCCTCCTGAGATATGTAGTGCTGCACCTATCTAGCTAACAGATAAATGAAATGCATGTTTTGTATATCGAATACATTTTAAATGTCACACAAAGAAGCTTTATTGATTCTCTGTACATGAGGATGAATTCTAGCAAAATAAGAAAAAGTACTATTAGAAATATTTAACTGCTTTCCTTAAACAAGGCTCGTTTTTATTTTTTAACTGAACATGTGGTTTTGCTTGATTCTTCTGAAGCCAATATATAAATAAATATATCGGGAGTGTGCTTGATTAATCTCACCGTGATGAAGACCTCTGAGCCGAGCATCCCTTGAGCTCTGACAGCGAGAGCAAAAGTCATTTATTTTCCAGTTAGGCTCTTCATTTGAATATACAGTGATTAACTGACACCTGAAAATACAAAGTCATCTTCCAGTGAGAGGGGACGATGAAACAGATGAACCGTTACCTGCACCTTCGTGGAGTCTGTCTCGAGAAAGTGTGGCTCAGACTAAAATTTCATCGGCAACTGAATACGATAATAAAAACAGCCATGTTGCATTCACACCCAGGTGTGTAGTTGTAGACTTTAGATTGTGCTGAATAACTTGAAAAAACAGTGATCAGCCATAATCATCTACTTCCATGACCACTACTACAGCACCAAGTACTACTACAACAGCAGCTACTACTACATTTACTATTACTACTCATACTAATAATGAACCTTTGCAAAGTTCTCCAATGTTCAGCACTAGATGTCACACAAAGCTTATCCAGTGAGAGGATGTCGGTGGGATGTCATGCAACACCTTGTGTGCAATTTAAATATCAGCCTTTTCCTCAGAGTCAGCTCATGTTGGTAACACTTCACATTGAGTAGACAGTTTTGGGGTGTAAGTACCGAGTAATTACTTGCAGCGAAGTCTCACTGTGGGGTCAATCTGTACTTCTGTATGCTGTTCTGATTTAAGGGCATAAGCACTTACACATTATCTTCTTTGTAACAATGTTTATATTTACTCAAATACACTGCATGTACACTACTACTAATTGTTTACTTATTAGTGTTACCCCCACACTTTTTCATAGAATCACACATGCATTGATCACGGACACCCATTGCATGTTGTATCAATTGTAAGTCACCCTGGATAAGGGTGTCTGCTAAGAAATCAAGTAATACTAATAATTATAAAGTGTCAACACAATAAACTAGGGAAGGTCCACAGTGGTGTAGACATCGTCTTGAAAAAACAAAGTGCAGTGAATACTTTGACATGCTTTAAACTCTGCTCACTCCACAAGACCCGAGCCCTGAGACCACAGGAAAGAAGTAGCAGAGGCATGTTTGAATATAAACACATATCTGTAAACATGTTCCTTGTCCAGAGTTTTTGTGTTGTGATGAAATGAGGCGCATGTTTCAGCGGCCGCTGCAGGAACTACAGGAATTTTCCCTCATTAAAATTCTCGGCAGCGCTGGGGGATTTTTTTAAATCCTATTTTTCAAACAACAGAGCATTCCAGTCTGCTTGTAAAACAAATTGCATTTATTTGTCGCCAGTCACACTTGTGATATACAGAGAGCGAGGCACATTAGGAATGTATTGTTTGCTTGCATATTGTGATTCCAAATATGAATCAATCTTCCAGATGCCAAATACGGGCTGGGCAATTACTCGCAAGCTTTGATATGCTCCTGTTGCGACCAACAACCAAATGAATTCCACCGTGTCTTCAAAATAAGACTGTGAATAATCACATTTTGTTCGTTTACAGATGTACAAACAAATTGGAGCAGATTTAAATGAATTTGCACAGCATCAGCTACTGGATAAACTATTCCTCAACAGCCAAGCGTGTTCCCGGTCCCATTTCGCACACAGACGGTATTTGTAAATGTGACATCTCTTCTGGCCGGGTATTTGTTAACCACCTCTTCAGAACTGTCTATTGAAGTTAAATTGCAGCAAGTTCACTCCGTCGCTGTAAATTGTACTTTGTGAGGCTTCAAAGCCTCGTCTTCCACGACAAAAGCAGTTCGCAGTTCAAAGCGTCAGACGAACGCGATGGGACGGAAATGTGCATTGCCTTCAAGACGCTGATATATCAAGGAGAGCATGAACTGTAAACATCTCAAAGTCTTATGGATCTCCCAGAAGAGCCACAATATCGAGAGTTGTGCTAAAACCTTCATGAGAAAATGAACTGTTACAGTTGATTTATTCATGTAATTATGTTCTAGTGAGTTTGTTTATTATTTAGTTAACATCTAAACTACCCAGTGATGACTGTATTGGATTCCCTGAAGTCCAGAAGCATCAGTGAAAATCGTTACCTGTTTGTCCAAAGGATTGTTCAAATTATGCCCAGAGAGCACAGAGTTTAAAACCGTGTCTACATTTGAGCAGAGCCAGCGGCCCCTGTAGACCTACTGCCGAGCGAAGGCTTCCCCAGGTTGTGTCCACTGGTTTCAATCAACTTATTTAGATCCTCCAATCTTCTCTTCTCTTTGTCGGCAATACTGCGCGCCACTTAATTTAAAAGGTCGGTAACACTTTATATTTAGTGTCCCTAATTACTGTGTATTTACACTGTGATTACTTGTTACAGTGTAAATACAGTGTAAATATGCATAATTACATTGGTAGTTACCAAGTAAATACAGTGTAAATACACAGTAATTAGGGACACTTAATGTAAAGTGTTAGCAAAAGATCATAAAACCACCACAACCAGAAAGGTCCCGGTGTCTTTTTCAAATTAAAAGTGATCATATATATATATATGTATAGAGAGAGAGAGAGAGAGAGAGAGAGAGAGAGAGAGAGAGAGAGATTTTTATTGGATTCAGCTGCTTTAATGAAAGCAGGCGATTACTAATGCCACACAGATGACAGCCTGCAATCCTGGGATTTAGTAATGTGATGGCACTTCCCAAATAAGGTCTTCAAGATACATCTACAGGGCAGCACATCTTCATAATTATGGCTCTGCTTGCTCTATATTACTCTGCATTCGATTATAGTCATTGCCTGCCAGTGTGAGCTTATGTCCACAGAGATAGGAGCCGCTTTAGTCAGACCTCGGCACCGGGAGACCGCTGAGTGTCATTAGATTTAATCAGGACTGCGCAGAGAAGCGACATTGGGGCGGGGGGGAGGGGCACGGAGGTAATAAGAGAGCCAGTGAGTCTCAGTCATTGAAGTAACAAATGATGAATACTGATTTAGTCTTGTTCACTGCAGGTTCCCTCATACCAGGTCTGGACTTCACAGCATCACTGCCCCAGCACATTGAATCAACACGTGACTGTTCACAATTTCTTTGATGCAAAAATGTGTGGATTGTTTTCAAGGGAATGTGTAGCCCAGTAGCTCAAATACAGAAACAATCTGGAATCCTTTACTATAAAGATAACACTTTTCACATAAAATAGAAGCACACAGTTGGTCTGAGGCTGAGAGGAGAAGCGTTACGCTCTGTGTCTGTGTTGTTTCACATTGGGCATTCTGCACTAGTGCCATTACAGGGTTGTCATTCTCTCGAAGTGCAGCTTAAGAAGTTTTTTCATTCCTATGTCTGACCTCCAGCTGAGCGAGGGACCGTTCGATGTGTATAATTACACTTGACCTGCATTGTAAATATCCTTACGCTATACATATACAAGTAATTAATGTGTGAATAATAAGAAATCAGACCCACAAAGTACCCGCTTGGTGTGAAGTGTTATAACATGCATTTGCTCGATCAGAACGAGATTAAATGCATTCACTTCTAAACTGTGACTGTGACCAGGAGACAGATCTGGGCACCTTGCTTCTTGGCCATAATTTGGACTCGTTGGATCTTTTCTGTTTTTTCTGTTCAACGGCATTCTCCAAATGCACATGCACATGCACACAAACACGCACACACACACACATGCACATGCACACACACACATGCAAACACATACACATACATGCGTGCACACACACAAATACACACACATATATGCTCACACATACATGCACACATGCACATGCACACATACATGCACATGAACACATATACACACGAATACATGCACACACATACTCGGCACACACAAGCACATATATATGCACACACACTCAAAATGCACTCACACAGATGGCAGCAGTGCAAGAGCCGCTACAATCTGCGCCAGGAACACAGTCATGGCCGTTCTCAGGCATTGGCGTTGCATCGTGCAATATTACACAATTCTAGGCCTGTGAAAAAAAGCTGTTACCTGAGGAAAGAGAAGTGTGCTGTAGTGCCGCATCCCCCGCCAATGAACAGCGAACTTGAGTGGTTAAATTCACCCAACTCTCAGTGAAAACATTTACAGAGAAAAAACAAACAAGGCTGTGTGTGTGTGGGGGGGTGTACCTCCATATAAATCAGACACGGCATGGAGAGAGGACTCAGGGCTCTCTGCGCATCATTTACACAGTCATATCATCCACAGTCATTGGGGAAGACGGGATAAAGATGCATGGGGAGCTTCATAATTGATCTATAATTTCTCTCTCGCTGAGGAGGAGATGTCCAAATTAAAATGGACAGACACGCTAAGGCCCCGACTCCCCAGATCTAATGGCCGCAGGAGTACGGCATCATCTCGGCATCATTTCTCTTCCTCTGCTTAACCGACGCAGAGGACGTGTCTCCCAATTTCACCACTTAGCTTTAAATACGAACTAACTCTCCAGGCGCTCTAGCAAAATTAGCCTTTCGAGCCTGGGCAGCACAAAGCTTTCACAAAGGATTTGCTGCCTCCAGTACTTGGAAATCTACTGCTAACGGTGACACTGAAAAAAGGGAAATCATTAGACTTTGTGCTCCAGTTATTCGGCGTCCTTTGGCTCTAAATTTGAAAGGAGAGAGTCCCGTGCGACAGGCAATTGACCTCAGGAAGGGAAGATAGTTGAAATATCTCCAGAATTCATTGAAATCAGGTCACAGGCATCGCTACCATCTACCCCCCCGCCCCTAAAGTGAAAAAGAAGATAAAACATCATCAGCCCACATCTGTGCTTTCAAAAGTATTAAACTGCTATATTTTGCTATCAAAAACCCTGGAGAAAGTCTATTGAACCACTGCCTTCATTAGATTAACAGTTGAGAGGTTTAATTTTTTCCTTTCTCTCTGCCTCTCTCTCTCTCTCACACACAAATTATTCTAAAATGAGAGCCTCTGTGAGACTCCGAGGTAAGTGCACTTTACAGAATGAAGGTGCACTTCTTGTTGATTTTTCTAAACCCTTTGCCATGGATTCAAGTGTTTTATTTACAAGCAGCCAGGCGTTGCACCGGGCCAAGCCTCATTAACCTGTTTTTGTTGCTAATCGCTCTGATTATCAGCAGTTGGTGTCAGTGGTGCACATTAATTCAGAGAAGGAGGGAGTCAGAAAGTCCTGCAGTGGCCAGAACCCCTCAGCACAGGAAGACGCAAGACCGCAGCTCCACATGTGATACATGTGTCCATAAACTACATAATTGATTGAGAAAACGCACAAAGATTCCCCATTTGCAGCCCCCAAACCAAGAGAGAGAGAGAGCCGACGTGTCATCCATCCCTTTAAAAAGTGGGAATAGGGCAGTACAGGGATCTGCTGCAGTCCTTCATTACTTATTGATGGGAGACCAGCAGGGTGACAGAAAATAATAAGCGCTGGCAAGCAAGGAGCTCCTTCAGAGAGAGAGGACGTTGAAAAAAGAAAAGAAAAAGCACCTTAATTAACTCGTCAGAGGACAGATCCCCATGTCGCGGAAGAAAACTGCTGACCTGTGTCCTTAACAATGTGCCAAGACCTCGATATCCTCTCAGTGCCAGCAGCGCTAATGAGGACCGACTCCTGAAGCAGGCCCCTGCGGTAATCTCCCAGCATGCCGTTCTGCAGCCCAGTCCGAGGGTTCGGAAATCCATTCTGCCATGAGATCCCTAGAGGAGTGCGGTGGACACAATGATTCATGAATGCCGTTCACACACAGGACGAGCGCCGGCGCAGCGGTGACAGGTCCGGGAAATGAAAAGATTGTGTTTGCTCGGCTGTTTGTCGCCATCCCACCCGCGTCCCATACACTGTCACAGGTCTTGATATTAATAAGGTCCAGACCACTGACAAGAGCACAGGGAAATCTACAGCATGCATTTGTACGGCAGAGGCCACAGAGTTGTGGTTGTCATCGTTATTGTGGTTGTTGTTGTTGTTGGAACATAAATACATATTTTTAAGGAACCTAAATGCTAAACAAAAAGGCTGGCATACGTCACTGATGAAGAGTATGGTTTTCAAAATATATTTAAGTCTGTATAAACATAGAGTACAGTCCTGAGTAACACAAATATATATTGATATATACACACAAATGTGCCTTGAGGTATAAGTATTCTTACTATGTCATATTTCTGGCCAATAGGACCCTTTAGATTTACTCGTGGTCTAATTTATTCCTTTCACAACAGAACTTTTAGTTGAGGAGCAACTGCATGTCTTTGGAAGTGCCAGTGCAATCTGGGAAATGTAGACGGATCGGCACACAAACGATGTCTCAGAAGAATCCGAGGAGCTGTTTTAGGGTTTGGGAAATGTCTGTTTCCACTGCTTGCTTTCGCAGTGTTTCTGTACAGTCTCAAACGCCTGTGCGGTCGACACCACGCGTCTCAGTTCTTCTGCTTAGCTGTTTGTGGGAAGGAATATGTATCTTGTTTCCTGTGAAGAAGATATCTGCAAGAGAGAGGGGATTCCCCACAGGGAGTCCTCTAGGCACATCTGGGCGGTTCGCTGCCCCTCAGCAGACTGACTGTGTAATTGTGTAATTGTGTAATACTGTACAGGTGCAGACAACGGCTGGGGGAGTGGTTTGTGGAGTGCGTATATCAGAGTCTTTTACAACTGTCTAATTAACGCATTACCCCAAAGCGGCTTGGAAGGGAGGCGGAGGGGGGACTCGTCGAGTGACAGTTCCTCTGTGAAACAGCTGCGAGTTATTTCTGACGGGCCCTATCAAACGGACAGATGCAGACCAAGACAATGTTAAACAGCATCCAGAAGCTTCCCTTGACGCCGACGATATGATCTGTCAACATAAGCGCTTGTAACTTAATTTCTCACAGGCCATACATCACGGGAAAGGCCTCAGCTGTCCATATTTTCATCACCCGCCTTCCCGAGAGGAGAGAACATATTACAGTGACATCAGATCCAATAACGACGAGGGCCCGGGGACGGTTTTATTGATTGCTTTTAAAGACACGTTGGACGAGATGGCGAATATAAGCGTTTGATAGGTCTCCATCATCACTAAAGCTAACATCTCCACAGCCCGCAGACCGGCTCTCATGTCCCCCGCGGTGGTGCTGCACTAATCCCTTAAGAGTGGAGCGAATGTGCATTTAACACAAACTCATCCAAGGCTCCCCTTAATGGGAGCAGTACGACGCTGCACTGAGAGTTTATTGGTTTCTAAAACGTCAGTATTTGCTTGAGAATTATTAGGAATTATGTGTGCAATGAAAGCGGCTGCAAGGGAGCCCAGCGGGGGATCACAAGAGGAAACACAGAGGAAGGGTATTAAACGCAAAAAGCAACAAGAAGACCGATTTGAATGAGCAAATACAATGTGATTCTGCACTTCGATCAGGGGGGAAACTGGAGATGCTGGCAGCATTTCTCCGCTTCCAAAGCTGTATGATTAAAGAGATACAAGTGAAAAGTCAAGTACTATACTGTAGCAGCTGGAGTCTATTCAATTATAATGTCTTTTTTTGTAATGAAGGGGAATCCCATATGCTGTTAACATTGTCGCTGCTAATTAAGAAAGGTTTAGGTAACGGGATCTCAACACAATAGTTACTGCTGTCTGATGTATGTGTACTCACGGTTAAATATTGTGGTGATAAACAGCAACATCACTCTTTTTATTTTAGTTTACTTTTATGGATTGAAAAAGCAATATTCGCTTTGATATTTCCTGCAGGACAGGATTAGCTGCTGTCTGCGCTGTGGTAATAACATACCACAATTATAATAACATACATTCACTTCTAGCGCTTCGGCAAAGGACTGTAGCCATTATCACAACTCCTGTCTGTAGCGTTAGTGAGAGATGTGGCCACAGTTGTGGACGGAGCAATGTCATTAACGCACAGAAGCACAGTGCAGCTCTGGATAAGCAAAGGAGCTTGCAAGCAGATGCAGCTATAATTCATTATCAGTTAATTTTTGTTCTTATGATCTGGGAAGTTGGATCGTTATTTGTAATTATGCACCAATATAACTATCAATGTTGCATATCTCATTCTAAAACACATGTAAACAACACAAAACTGAACAAGGCTGCCCTTCAAAACCATGATAGAGAGCAAATTTCCACAACCAGAATCATGAAATCTCTCTGTTCTTGGCATTTGCTTATGCCCCATCTGTAAACGAGTGCCGAGAGGAGTCCCGCTCTCCGTCAGCGGTGATCAATCACAGCCAGCCTTTCATCAAGAGGTTACTTTAGTGTTGGGGAGCAATTGATGGAGAGAGAGCGGGAAGAAACTCGCTGATACAGACGGACTGATCTGTGACCTTCCTCGGCTGCAGCGTTCCTTGGTATTTATCCCCAGACACATCCGGGCTTCAAATCCCTCGTGTGCGTCTTAATCTACTTTGCTGCGGCTTTAGGACGGGATGGCGCGTCTCTGTTGTGCAACTGGAGGAGAGGGGTGAAGGGGTGTGAGAGGAGGATTAGGAGTCAGGTCTGATTCATCTTCTCGGAGGAAACAAATGAAAAGCCCAACTGCGCAGGACTAATAGGCCTGGCTTGTGTTTAAGAAAGAAAAGAGACAAAAATTATGATATGATATAGTGCGTCGACCAAACCAAAGTTCTTTATATACCAGAATACATTAGAGTAATAATAATAATAATAATAATAATAATAATAATAATAATAATAATAATGATAATAATGTCAGAATTACCTGATGTCAGCTGGCTGCTGTTAATGATTAACATTAATGGTTAACATCTCCGTTACACCAGGTCAGTTGTCTAATTAACATTAACCCTGTGTCGGGTAACTATTCAGTGTTGAAAGCCTGGTTGTGACACACATGCTGGAGAGGCAAGACATGCCAGTGACCTCTGAGTGAATTATACTGTTTGAAGATTATTCTCCCATGGCCTGTATTTTCACTGTGCTGTTATTCTCTGATACACACATGCAGGTATCCTTCCTCCAGCCCGTTTCCTTCCCTTGCGATTATCTCAGGGTTCAGCCTCGCCCCCCTCTCCGTCGTCAGTCCGGGGTCAGCCGGTTCGAGTTCAGTATTCAGACTGGGCTCTGAGCCGGCTCTGCACCCCTCAGGATCTTGTGTCGATCCGAGTGTCTGCTTATCTCCCTTTTCTATAATTGATTCCTCGTCTGCTAGGAGTGGTAGAAAGAGGGATCACACGGGAGCAGTGCTGCAGGTTAGCGTTTTAAGGTCTGTGTTTGAATTCTGGGCACAGCAGTAGCTGCGGCCTTCTCTCTCTCTAAATCTGTGCTTTTCTCTCTCTGTCCCCCTGGTCTCTCTCTCTCTCTCTCTCACGCTCTCACTCTGTCTCTCATGACTCTCAGTAAAAACAAAGCGCGTGAGGTAATTGCTTTTACACTTCCATTTAATTCTTAATTAATACATAGATTCTCTTTGTGAAGGAAATAGCTCAGTGGTTTAGTTTGTTGTGTGTTTGTTACCCCTCCTTCCCCTCTGTGACAAATTTGCACATTCATTAGATCTTGTGGAGATGACTCACTCCAGGGGAAACACCTGACTGATGGAGCTGCCCTGATTGGCTGGGCTCCTGTATATTAACAGGAAGTCCACAGTCTTTGCAGGTTGGGAAGGCAGGAGGAGAGCATTACTGGTAAGGAAAGCTGGCTCTTGAACTTGACCCTGACCTCGGATTGTGGACTCTGTCTTGGCTGCTGGTTTAGGGTTGTTTGGTTTTTGAATGTCTTGGTTTGTTTTGGCCCACTGTTCACTGTATATAATAAATTAACTCCTTGCACAGTTCTCCCCTGCATCTGTGATGCTGTTTGCCCCAGAGACCTCATCTATAGAGCCCCAGTCACGGTGTCCACCCCACATGCTGTCACAATCTGTAAATATTTCCTATTATGACAGCCAGCAATATATACTACTATGCTCTTTGATGGCTACTGAGGAAGCATCAGGCGTGATGGGAAGACAGCCCCCGCTCTAGGTTGCAAAGCTTCATGTTGCAGTCAGCACTACTGCCCCTGCTCTGAATGCCATGGCACTGACGCTGGGGGGTTTCTTACTGTGCGCAGATGTAAACAAGACAACATCTTCACCAGCCAAGACATGGCAGCAGACATGCCAGGCTTATAAAAGCAGGGATTGATAAGACAACACTTCTCTGCTAATTGGTGCCTCTTTTCTCATCTGCTCCCCTGCCTCCTACGGTCCTGCCTTCTCTTCTAATCTGCCTCACTCTGTCTGTCCCCTACATCTCCCTGCCCTTCTCTCTCTCTCTCTCACCGCTCCCTAGGAGAACCGATCAATGCCATCTGCTGGAGATGGTTCAGATTACCTGAGAGACTGCTGTCACCCTGTCACCCCAACACTGGGAAACAATGAGCGGGTGGTGGAACATTTAGTCCCTGGGTTAGGAGGGTAATAAGGTCACCATAACAATAATAATGATGGATCTCTTTTTATGTAGTGCCTTTACAATCAATTCGTGTGAAAGTGCTTGACAAGTCAAGGAACAATCGACAATACAGACACAGAGAGAAAGTAAAAACTGCAAGGCACAATTTAAGGAAATTACTTTTTAAAAAAATCCCTGATTTCTAGCAGAACTGAGTTCCAGAGTTCAGGGGCAACAGCGAGCAGCCCTGTCACCCACAGAGCGAAGGCCAACAGGAGGGACACGGGCAGGCTGGGATCAGGGCAGCAAAGGGTGGTGAAAGGAAAAATGATCAGTTAAGAGAAGCAGACACAACGCAGAGTCAAGGTCAGAAGAAGAATCTTAAAATCAATGCGACACCCGAGAGGCAGCCAGTGCAAGACCTCCAGACAGGAGTGATGCGTTCTCCGGCCTGAGACCCAGACAGGAGTCTAGCTGCTATTGAACATGTTGTAGTTTACAAGTGTGCTACTAGAGGCATTACAGGCATTACAATGGTCAATCCGTGAGGAAAAGAAAGCAGGAAAAAGATGCAAAAAGGAAAGGTTGATGGCTGGAGATGTTTCTAAGGTGGAAGAATTAAACTTTAACAGAATGCAAGACGTGTGCTTCAGAAGTCGACTTAAAATTAAGAACATAAGAACATAAGACAGTGTCCAATCGAGAGGAGGCCATTCGCCCATCGTGCTCGTTTGGTGTCCATTAATAACTAAGTGATCAAGGATCCTATCCAGTCTGTTTTTGAATGTTCCCAAATTGTCTCTTCAGCCACATCGCTGGGGAGTTTGTTCAGATTGTGACGCCTCTCTGTGTGAAGAAGTGTCTCCTGTTTTCTGTCTCGAATGCCTTGAAGCCCAATTTCCATTTGTGTCCCCGGGTGCGTGTGTCCCTGCTGATCTGGAAAAGCTCCTCTGGTTTGATGTGGTCGATGCCTTTCATGATTTTGAAGACTTGAATCAAGTCACCATGTAATCCAGAAATTCACACCCAAATGTTTTATTTTGGAACTCAAACATAGTTCCATTAACTGACAGTTTATTGATGAGAAGTACCCAACAACATAATCTCAGTTTTATCATGAAATATTTGAAAGTATCCTGCTATATAGGTCTGAGCGTTGGTTAAGCCCACACCTGGCCGGTGGTGTGTCTCAGCTCTCTTGGGGTTCGATACACGCCTGGGGAGAGATTGAGACCGTCTGCCTCCAGGAAGACGAACCGCAGCAGATTACTGGAGCAGGAGTCTGAGACTAACCTGGCATTTCAATTCAATGACCTGCGCAACTCTGGCACTGAGAGGAAAACTCGTTTCTGTCTTTATTTTTTTAACATAATGATCCAAACCTTCAGTGAGATCAATCCGACCCCGGGACTCTGAGCTGCCCCTTTTTATCACTCTGATAATAGACATGCATAATAAATAAATACAAACACAGGAGATATGGGTTTTCATTCCAGTGTATACTATTCTACACTTGACTCTTAATGGGTTAATGGGTTTAAAGGTAATAGACGCTGAAAAATACACCTAAAACCGTGAATCGCTGCCCTGAAGATAGTTCAAAGCAAACAGAGAATGTACTTGTCCCTTTACAACACTAGCTTCGCCCCGAGACAGTAATAAAAGTTGTTTATAGCTTTTCTCACACGTGACACAAGACTTACAAACGAATACAACGAGAATACTGAAATTGAATGTCGATGTGTAACGTTTACAACAGGACACACTGAAATTGGGTTTACTTAAACGCATTTATGATTAGCATGCATCCAGCGTGTGTTCACTGTGGAGGAAATCTCTTCGGTATTGTACACCGCATGGAGGACAGGTCCTTAAATTAATGAACAGGGTTTGGCAATTATCTTAAAGTGCCTTGATTTAAAACACATACCTTCCCGTCTAATGACACAGTTTCTTGTTAAACACACAATCACAAGCATTTGTCTGAGTGTGTGAGTGGAACACCAATAATATTGATAAACGTTTTATGTTGATGTGCAAGTTTGTCTCTTTGCAAAAACTCCCTGTCCTTTATAAATGTGGGGCATCGCTCTTGTGAGGAGGTGCAGCATTTGTTTATGGAATAAAAGAAAGAGAGAAATTATGACCCATAATAATAATTAAACCCATAATAATAGTGCTTCATTTTAATTAACTCACCCAGCTGCTATGAAACCAAACAGCAATTAGTGTGTTAAGATTTATATTTTGATTCTTATTTCTTTTAAACTATTATATACCTTTAATTTAAATTTAAAACACATGCATTTGAACTGGGTAGCATTCAAATCTTTAAAAACACATTTATTTCAAAATAAATAAATGAAATGGGCCTTAAGGGAGAGAGCATCATTCTGTAACTTTTAAAATAGGGTCTTACAGGTGTTTTTTTTTTTTATTGTAAGTTGCTCATCAGTCAGTTTTACAGGACGAATCTGTAATAAACTAAAGATATAACACAGCTAAGAGCAGCATCTGTCAGTCTGTTGCTTGGCACACAATCTGCTTTCTGCTGTAGATTGTCCTACAAAGCTGAGGATGCAAATGTACAATTGCAGAAGTTGCTGCTCAGCACACAGCTAATGAAACAATGTTGTATGGCTGCTGCTGGCGTTGTGACCTTGTTTTGTATGGATTTCAGGAGGCATTTAGCTGAACATGTATCCCGCCAACAGAGAACAAATACTCAATTATATAATATCAATTTGTTCGGGGGGAAACAACAACAACCCAAATGAACAAACAAACCGAAAAACCCTCACTGACGTTCTGCAGAATCCTGGTTCTTAGACGCGGTAGTTACCGATTGCTCCATGATCCATAAAGGGTCAGCGGCTCTCGATATGTACGTGCTTCTCAGACAAGCTCTTGTTATCTGTTCCTCGGGGGCGAGGGACGGGAGCCATGCGGTTGACTCCACACAACGCTTCAATTCGATAAACGGGTTTGTTAGGAAACAGCATCCCACGCGCACCTTTTTTTTCCTCTCCTCCTCAGCTGCCGCACATCCCTGGTAGACAGTTTAGTCATCTGACAATAAGCAGAGAAATTGTCAGGCTGTATAAAGAGGAGTTTTACCCACCAGCTGGCCTTGCTGACTTTCACCCTCATAACTTTAGTTCATAACATGTCCAGTGGCCTGTTCCTAAAAGCAGCTTTTCCCTTCAGTAGTGTAAAGGTGCTTGGAGCAACAGCCTTCAACAGGAATGAAAAGCTATGCGGAAAATTCATCTCAGCTGTTTGACACCATTCACCACAGAACTGCGCTCCCCTCGGACGATGGTCCACACCTACCGACCAATCAGGAACTTCAAAACAACATCTGGGCAGCTCTGGACAGATCCCAGTGTTTCCATCATGTTTATGATCTGGCTGCTGTTCTGTATGATTATGTTCATCCCTCAACTGTTCAGTCCGTTTGTCCAGCTCTTCATCCAGATTTGATCTAATGAACGTCTGGTCCTTGTTAGGTCGGTCAACATGCTCCTTTTGTTAGGAAGGCTTGAGTGTGATGCCCGTGTGGTTTGCTTCTACAGACTCATCAAATATATTTGTAAAGGAGTGCGGGCTTCTCTCGTTCAATATTTTAATTCAATATTATATCATTATTATATATTAAAACCGTTCTGCTTTTCTACATTGGCTCAGAAGAAAATGAAAATAAATAAAAACATAAGGAAAAACTAAAATGCAGTTTCCTAATTTAAATTCTTATTTTGTGTGTTTGGATTTGTTGATTGGTTGCTATTTTAACAAATCAAGGAGCATGCATACTGGAACTCAGGTCTTGTTAAGACTGACCATTGCTTCTGTTACTGTTTTGAGTTGTTGTTTTGTTTAGGTTGACTGGATGGACTTTATGGACTTTAGGGCTGGAATCAAGAAAATGCATGCATTTAAAAACAGATTTGTTAGCATCAGTGCAACGAGTTAGTAGATGCCATTAATAACCGTGTAATAAACATTTCACTATATGTTAATGTAACTCTTACTAACTACCATCGATAAAGAATTAATAATAAATTTCTCACCACCTGCTAGTGGCAGAATATTTACAAAAATGTAACAGCATTGGTATTCATGGGTTTAAAATGCTCGATAATGAATGCAAACAGCTGCCCCTGGAAATTAAAAGTGACCTCTTGAAATACAATTCAGTTTCAATGGCAACCTTCCCTCCTTGTGAACGACTGAATGAGCCGCGCGGCTGTTCTTTAGAAATACTCAGCAGTTGTGCTCGAGTGATTCATACCCGAAGCCAGAAAGAAAGAGCTCTCTCATAATTCAGCACACCCTGTTTAAAAATATATAAGAATTTACAAATTGGATTAAAATCAAACACAAAAGGCATACAATAGAAACAAAGCAGTGATGTATGATCTCCAAACACACTATTCCACAAGGAATGAGTTGTGGCTGAAACTATGCTGACAGGGGACCCCTGTTCGTACTGTATCCCCCAACACAGGGACTGTGAAAACACCTGTCTCATGTTTGTATTAGACTCTGATTAGTCACAAGTTTAGTCATAAGCTGCCTCGATCTCAAAAGAAAATGCCAGCTATTCAAACATTTTATTTCAATATGGATCACAGCTTCAGTGCTGCGCCAGCATACATTTTTGGACTTGCATGTCTAAACCTACATGAACAGAGATGTGGGGACTTGATTCAAGTCTTCAAAATCATGAAAGGCATCGAGCACATCAAACCAGAGGAGCTTTTCCAGATCAGCAGGGACACACGGACCCGGGGACACAAATGGAAATTGGGCTTCAAGGCATTCAAGACAGAAAACAGGAGACACTTCTTCACACAGAGTGGCGTCACAATCTGAACAAACTCCCCAGCGATGTGGCTGAAGAGACAAATTGGGATCATTCAAAAACAGACTGGATAGGATCCATGATCACTTATTGTTATTATTATTATTATTATTATTATTATTATTTATTTCTTGGCAGACGCCCTTATCCATGGGACGACTTACCAAATATACAAAGTGCAAAAATACAGTTCAGTACAAGGCATCGCAATTCAAAGCATAATACATTTTACAAATTCCAGTTTACACAAGTGAATACAATAAATGAGGTTCTGGATACATTCTGGATTGTAAAAGTTAAGTGCAGACAGGTCAGGTCAGGTCAGGCAGGTCACAGTCAAGGGCTACGGGAAAGGGAGCATATAGGGGAAATCAAAATAATACGAGTACTAGTAATGCAAGAAGTATGATAAAACATTGTAAAGTGCAATCTTACAGGAGAGTACATGACTAAATTACAAGTACTGTCGGAAAAGATGCGTCTTGAGTAAGCGCCGGAATGAGGTCAAGGACTCGCTGTTTTGACTTCGGTGGGCAGGTCATTCCACCACTTAGGGTTCAGGGATGAGAAGGAGCGGCTCTGGAGGAAGGAGAGTGGAGAGGAGGCAGAGTTAGTCTTCTGGCGCTGGAGGAGCGCAGTGGTCTGGAGGGGATGTATGGAGAGACGAGTGACTGAAGGTATCTTGGTGCAGTGTGGTCGAGACAGCGGTAGGTGAGGGTCAATGTCTTGAACTGAATGCGTGCCGCTATCGGGAGCCAGTGGAGGGAGCAGAGCAGTGGAGTAGCGTGTGAATCAGGGCAGAGAGACACCAGACGAGCCTTAGAGTTCTGGATGAGCTGGAGCGGCGGGTAGTAGTTGCAGGCAGGACGGCCAGGAGGGAGTTGCAGTATCCAGGCGGGAGAGGACCAGTGACTGGACGAGCAGCTGAGTCGAGTAGTCGGTGAGGAAGGGACGGATCCGGCGTATGTTGCTCAGGAAGAATCTACAGGTGCGTGTCAGTGTGGTGATGTGCTGGGAGTAGGAGAGCACAGGATCGAGGATGACTCCTAGGTTATTAGCGGAAGAAGAAGGAGAGAGTCGTGGATTCCAAGGGGATTGAGATGGGGAGGAAGAGTGGGGGAAAAACAGGAGATCCAATTTGGAGAGGTTGAGCTTGAGGTGGTGCGAATGCATCCAGGCGGAGATAGCATGAGATAGCATGAGGACTGAGGACAGGGAGGAGAGCACAGCTGAGGGAGTCAGTGACAGCCAGGAGAACCATCTCAGTGGAGTGAGCTGTGCGGAAGCCGGATTGCAGAGGATCCAGGAGTGAGTGATGGGACAGAAAGTCAGAGAGCTGACGATGGATAGCATGCTCAAGGATCTTTGAGAGGAAGGGGAGTAGGGAGACAGAGCGGTAGTTCTGAGGAGAGGTGGGGTCAAGGGTTGGTTTCTTGAGGAGTGGGATGACAGCAGCTTGTTTAAATGCAGAGAAACAGTCAGAGAGGAGTGAGGAGTTGAGGATTGAGGAGTTGAAGGGGAGAAGATCAGGAGCGGTCGCTTGGAGGAGGCGAGTGGGGAGAGGGTCCAGGGCACACGTTGTGGGTTGGTGACGTAGGAGGAGAGAGGAAAGTTCAGAGTGCAAGAGAGGTGAGAATGAAGAACAGGAAGCTTGGTCGGTGGGAGACTTGGGTGTGATGGGAGAGGAGGGGGGACTGTTGAAGAGTTTGCGGATGTCTGTGATCTTGGAGAAGAAGGAGGCAAAATCATCTGCAGTGAGAGACGAGGGAGGAGGTGGTGGGGGACAAAGAGGGAGGAGAAGGTGGAGTAGAGTTTGCGGGGGTTGTTGACAGTGGATTCAAAGAGTGATTGGAAGTAAGACTTCTTGGCTGAGGTGAGTGAGGATGAGAATGTAGACAGTAGAGGGGGAGGGAGGTAGGCGAGAAGAAAGTCGAGTTCATCCAGGAAGGAGGCGTGTGGACCAGGAGGATGGTAGAGAACTAGAAGGAAGAGGTGAGAGGGAGAGGTGATTTCCACTGCATGGAATTCAAAGCTGTTGGTCGTGATAGAGGAGAGAAAGGGGGGGACAGAGAAGAGGAGAGAAGGGGAGATTCGGGTAGTAGGACAGGACAAACAGAAAGGATAAGACAGCAGGGGTGGTTGAGCCCATTTGGTCTCCATTAATAACTAGTGAATGTTATTAGTTATTGTTGGGCGTATGCTTTGTTGAGTTCCATGACTTTTATTGACCTTTGTTTATATATATGATTACAAAAGGGATAACTAATTGACCTGAGCTTTGGTCAATTGACCAGGGTGTTTCCAGCTGACCAATTGAATTGTGGGCAGGTCTGAGAAGTAAGATCGTTTGTGTCAGACCTCCAGTTGTGACTGAGACACAAGAGCACAGTGTGTGGGTCATCGTCTTTCCAGCGGACACAGTAGCAGTGCTCGGGGGGGGGGGGGGTTGGACGGTAATGGCCAGTTTCAAATGGACGAGTACAGATGTGAAAAATAAAAGAATAAAGATTCAGAATATCTCTCTGTCGATCCCCCTGAGCGCTGTGAAAGACCGGCACAATTCTCTGTCATGTTTATGTTCCCCGATGTAGAACGGCTGTTTTTTAAATACAACTATAGGAAATGTATTTCTTAAATCTTCTTTATACTGTTTATCGGTTTCATGTGTGTTTTATGATCATTTAATGTAATGTAATTGTTCTCAAAATCCTTCTTAGTCAGTGGTCGTAAAAAGACTTGTGTCTGTGTGTGCGTGTTTGAGTTTATTGTGCTGCACTTGATTTACAACTCATTATTAGCACGACGATGGTGGGTACTGTTCTTCTGACAAATGCCCAGCGCCGTGCACGTGAGTTTTTCAGCGTTTCAAACCTACGTGGAATAGTCATTACCTGAAGCTTTCACAGTACGAACCGTACATTTCTGCATCAGATATTAGGCAGTCAATCATTTTTATGTCTGCAGCGAGAAGCCAGCTTCCAGAGGGTGAACATACCAGGGAAAACTTAAATGGGAAATCAATTGAGTATTAAACCCCAACCTCTCGCAATGCATTACCCCGGCACCGTGCCTCTCCCTAAGAGGCCATTATAATGGAATCAATATGCACTACATCACAGAAAAGAAATGCCAAAATCCAGCTGCTCAAAATGCATGTTCTCAGGGTTAAGGTCCAGCCCTCGTGTTAATAATGGTGTCAGTCCTTCTCGGCCCCTGCATGGAGGAGTTGTGTGCCCTGTGTCTGGGATGTAAATGCAGATGCGCAGGGAGTGATGGTGCCCTCACCGCTGCGCCGGCTTCACACCCACATTAAACCGATTCCAGGGCAGGTGCTGAAGTGTGTCCGGGCACAGTGTCATCACAGTATCACACACAGAGGTGTACTCACTTAATCTGCACATTTCACAACTATTACTCTTTTTATGCCTGTATTTCGTGTCTCTTTGTCTTCCACAGCTGCTGCTCTTAATCTGCTTCTTGTTGTGTTTGGCAATGTTGTTGTTAATCCACTGATCACTTCCTGTTTAGGGTAATTGCTTAATAAATAAAGCATAGAGTATATGTGTGTCATTTTATTTTTTATAATATTTTGAAATCCTGTTGCTGTGTGCCAGGTCTTCTTTCTTTATTCAATATTAGATCACCAGTCTTCTCTGCCACTCCTGCCTGCGTTAATCATTTAATAAAAAAATACAAAATCCTGTCCAATCTTTCTTACTGAGGCACTGCAACAGATGCCCACTGCAGTCTCCCGAAGGCAGCGGTTCACTCTGTGCGGACGGGCTGTGCCTATCCTGCACCCAGGACAGCTGACACTAAGGCTGCGTCCCAAATTACACAGTCCCTCCTACACTCTTCGACAAGTGTACACGTTGTGCTGACGTCACAGAATGTGCACTTGAGTGAGGGGGGTGTAGGGTGAAGCTAAAAGCATTCAATGGGACACACTTCATCGTCAGCATTCGGTGCCTTAATTTGCCTTTGACTGAAAAAGTACCTACGCAGTCTTTACTTGTCATCTGTCCCTGTATTTCATTAAAAAAATAAAAATAATAAAAATTTTGAAATACACTGTTCGTTAATATCACCTCCTAGTTTTGTAGGATACTACTTATGTAGTATCTTATGTAGGATACTACTTACTACTATGTTTTTTGGCTGAACTTTCTAATCATATATTTAAATCATGATTATATAATAATTTTATATTATCTATCTATGTATTATTTCCTTGAGACATAATTTAACAATATCTACAGCTGTCTAGCTAGCATTACATTACATTTATATACACCCACCGCTGCCATATTTTCCCAACTGACTTGTCTCAGAGTTCTGGGACTTCAGCGCTAAAACTCTTGCGCATCAGTGCGCTCTTTTGTTCACTCCGCCGAAGGGAGCATGGAAGGACAAACAGCTCGATTAGGCTTCACTCGCTCCCTGAGGGATTGGGACAGCCCTTAAGATGCCACTGGAGTACGTGCGCCCCGCAAGGGAAGGGAACGAGGGAACAAGTGTGCAATTTGGGATGCAGCCTAAACTAAGTCCAGAGCTTTGAGCATGGTGGCCATGTTGGATGGCAGCATTGAGCAAATCTGTTCCCAGAACCACGCTGGTGAGTCTTAATTAGTTAACGAGCTGAATTGAACCTGTCTGAGCTCTTTCCCAGGTCTGAGGCCAGAGCCATATGAATGAGAGCTGTAGAAAATGCTGGATCGCAGCCCTCTAGGACTGGCTTTGAAGAACACACGGTGTATTACATGGCAAAGGCTAAACGAATTCGGTTCATTTAATTTTTTGTCCCCCGTTTCTTTGTCCCCCTCCCAATGAGTGCCTACAGTCCACACGCTGCTATGGAGAGATCTTCAACTGCAGCTACAACCAGGCAGCAGCAAAGAAAAAGGCAATTAAACTCCACCAAGCAAAAGCGTCCCGTTTTAAGATGCTGCCATGCTGTGGGAACATCTGTGCGAGTGGAGATGGTTGGGTGGGGTGGAGAAATGGCTGGAGTCGTGCCCTATGCTTTAATTGTGAAGAGCTGGAGTAATAAGGTTTTTAATAGGCAGCCAGGGTGATGGACTACCAGTTCACCTGGGATCAGATCGTACCCATAAACTGGAAAGTGATTGATCACACGTGTGGGAAGCTATTTTGAAGGCAGCGGATAGCATAACAGAGCTTTAATCAAACTATCTAGAGCTGAGGGGCTCTGAGTAACGGGGGGGAAAATGGATTTGATGGGGGCAGGAGGAACTGCAGAGCACGCACCCAGGCAATAGGGTCCAAATCCTCACAATGTGCCTCTGTCTCTGCATATGAGTTCATTCATACTCACACTCAAACTCTCACTCGCTCACACACACGGTAATTACATCCTTTAACGCTTTCAATTCCTCCGGAGATGCAGGCGAGGCTTTGCCCGACGGAGGCGATCAGACCGGCTCTCTATTGGTTTTGGCAGGGGAGCCGACGATCCTAAATCAAGTGCTATTTGCTTGTAGTACTTAGCGAGCTCAGTCCTAAGCCAATAATCACATCTTGTTAATTGGTACACATTAGAATATATTACAGCATTCCGCAATCAATCATTGAAGCTGAAACCCATGTTTAAGTCAATCTGTCTCGGCAAACCAAACATTTATGAGTCCCGAAGGGCTCGTAACTCTAACATTTTCTAATCGAATACTCTCCAGGTCGGCCGCCGCGATCCCAGGAAGCCGGTTATCTGGTGAACACAAAAATACACCAGAAAAGCGCGGGCGGCAAAGCATTCAGATATAGGACCAAAATGGTAGAACAATCTTACTTATAGCTTCCAAATTGGCAGGCACCCATCTTCATTTACAGATCAGTTATTCCCTCAGTCCATTGCTAGAGGAACAGCTGTTTTGTTGACAGTCAGTTTGAAAGCCTGTCACACTGGTTTATCGTATTAACAACAAAAGATAGAATGTAGGAAAGAAAATAGATAGATAGCTAGATAAGCAAGCATTCATCTTTCAACTAATTGACCATCTAGTCAGTATTTCTGCTGGGCTCAGAGAGAGTGCAACTTAAGTACAGGCAGCTGCTTTTAACTTACTTCCAAGCAACAGGAATAAATTAATGATAAATGCTGAACTTATTAAACCAAAAACAGAAAATCATATTAAATAAACAACCAATTTGCCACAGTGTCTGACTTCCCTCCCTCCCGAAAGAAGAGCAGCGCCAGGAAGAAAAAAAAAACTAATTTATTTTAAGCCATCCATCATTCATCAGAAAAATCATTCGGTTTTTTTCAATCCTCCGGTTTCTTTTAATGAGTTTAATAAAGAAGAGAAGTAATTCCAGACCTGCAGGATGATTCATTATGTAGGATGTCCAAAGCTTGAGAGAAGAAAATTGGGAAATCATTGACTTAAAGTAGGATGAACTTTAATATTGAAAATGTCAGGGGCAGAACATGAATTACAGAAGAAGTGAGGATGCTGACAAACAGCCACTTACGATGCTGCATTAAATAAATACGGCAGAAGAAAAACACATAATGCAAAATTCAAGCGCTTAACATTTCTGATGTTTAATTTCCTGTATATTTCAGGTTAAGAGGCAACAACACTTCACAGGAGCAGATGTAAATTCCTAATGAATTCATGCATGAGGCCCCCAGGAATAATATGTGAATATCTCACACTCTTCCTTCAGTCTTGGGTGTTGTTCTCGGCCCTAACCCCGGCCCTCGTCTGTCATTTGTAAAACTGCACGTTACACATTTACAAACAGTAGCAGTGGGCGCTTTTTGGATGTGTAGTAACTGAAAATGAGCAACTGTTTTCAATTGACTTGCCTAGAGAAATAAATACAAGATTGAAGAATCAAAAAGCCTTGGAGTTTCTGTCTGTCACTGAATAGTGTAACCTGTTCACGTAACAATTGCAGAGTTGTTCAAATAAGGCCGGTTTGGACGAGCATGTGTTTCAGGTTCACACTGAGAAGGAATATTTCTCTTGCCTACTGCTCTGCTGAGGTGTTTTAAATCTGCATGGAAATGTTCAGCTGTCCCTGGTTCTCCCATCGACATACCGTGTGTGTTCCTTGCCCTGATTTTTCATGTTCTGCACCACCTATCCCTTCTCCAAAATAATTTCCTTCCCTAAACTGTAATGTGGTTTTTCTGCAGTGCAGAGACTCTTTGAACCAAGCGGAGAACTGATTCCAACGCAGTAAAAATTAGAAAATGCCTCAGGAAAATGAAACATGGGCAGCAGAAGTGAGTGAACAGGTGTGTCCAATTAAAACAGTGGGATAAATCATAGTCTGTATGCTAAAAACAATATTACACTTATAAAACCACGGGGAGAACAATCTTATTCTCAAACCAAGGCATGAGAAATGAAGAATACACTGAACACAGGACGAATGGGAAGATGCTGTATTTGCGTTTCGCACTGAGTAATAGCTCGGGCTTACCTTCATTGTTCTAGAGTATATGATTCGAGTACAGAAATAGACCGTGTATCATCTCTCCTCCACCATCTGTGTCTGTGTACAGTAATTAGCCGGCTTTGTGCCGTGGGAGCCGGGCTGTCAGGTGGGTGGAAGGTGTTAAATGGGCCACACTTCATCTCCACTCCAGCTCGCAGACAGAAGTCACCCCGGCTCACATGACATCCATAACCACTGCTCCCAGGACCACACTGAGGGAAGCGGGACCGCGGCAGCACTGGCACGCAGTGTCAACGCTCGCACATCCCAATTCAACCCTGTGTCAGCAGACAGATGGACACACAGGGACGGAGGGGGGAGTGGGAGGCACAATCTCCTCAGACACACACACACACACACACACACACACACGTATGTGGATAAGGCCTCTCAGCGTCACAGCTACCATTCGGAAACTGCAAGGAGGAATAGATGAGCTTAATGATTTCTTCATACAAAGGGCCTCTGAACACTTTTGTTACGCACTAATAGCCTGACAGAGAGGCTGCAGACAGCCGGCTGCTTAACAGGTTAATCGGTTACCAGTTTAGTTGGATATCTACGCGCACAAACATACACACACCCTCTCATGAACACTGCATTTCAGAGAATTGCCCTCTCGAGATTTTGTTCACCCATTTCACCGCTTTCACTACTGTGAGACCAAGACACAGCCACCCGTTTTCTAAGAGCGCATTTAACGAGAACACCTTGAAGTGAAGAACTCAAGAGCTTTCCACAAACCCAGACACGAGTCAAATAAACACACAGTCAAGGGCTTGAGAGACACAGAAAAATTCTCTCCCGAAAAACATGCACGACAACTGATGTTTCTGCACAAGAACCTGCCTCGTGGTTCAGCTCCTGACTTGAAGCAAGCCTGTGTCCGGACAACAGGAGTTGCGCCAGGGCAACATGCGACAATATTGATGCACAGCCCGGCAGGAAGAGCCAGACCAGGCTGTTTGACCCGGAGGGAGAGGTTAATTGTTCCACAGGATGCAACTGAGCCGATCCCACCCCGGTCAGGTTTCTCCGCAGGATTATGGAATCATTAAAGTCATGTTGGCTGTGCCGACTGCCGCCCAACACACTGACAAAACCCCGACGCAGCCACTCGTCTGAGACACAAGACAAGCATGAGAGAGAATATGATCGAAAAGAAATATCAGTGTGCTACATTAGGATAAATAAAGTCTCAAACGTGTCACAGCACTGCCTGGCGTGGCGACAACATGTTTAACAGCCACCATAATGGAAAAGTTGATTGTAGCAATTTAGCCGGTTCAAGAAAAGCACTTTGTCAGTAATGAGATCTAGCGGTTTTGTTTTATAACTCACCATTTGTTGACGACAGCAGGTTTCATTTTTAGCTCAGTTTCATCAATATGCGTTGGAGAGGTCCGGCGATGGAGAGGTGTCAGTCCTCAGCTCCTGGCAAGCAATTAAGAAAATAAAGAAGACAATTTGGTGTCTATCTGAGGCCAGTGCAGACCACAATTAATTCACAATTCACTAACTGTTGATTGTGGGAGAAGAAGGATTTTTTTTTTATCCCACAAGGCTGTAGCAGCTCAATCCTGGAGGTGCCACCAGAGAGGAGAGAGAATACAAACAAAGCATTCTGGGATAGAGGGGGGGCAGCGCCTGTCATGGTTTTGCTCACTAAAGACCCTGAATTGTTTCTTCAGCCCAAACAAAAAGCTGAAAACATGATAATAAATAAAAGGCAGGTTACATTATGTGATTCATATGCAGGCAAAAAAAGATGAAAATAACAAAGAGAAATAGATGAAAACAACAGAGCCATGACTGGGAGCAGATAGCACGGCCACCGCCCAGACAAAGGAGACGCACAATGAGAGGCGTGTCAGCAAAGTGTGTGTGTGGCTTCAAATTCCTACAGAGCAACCAGACTTATTCCAGGTCTGAAGGGAAAGTCCTACTGAGAGACTGAGGACCTGAACCTTTTCACCCTGGAACAGAGGAGACTACGTGGGGACTTGATCCAAGTCTTCAAAATCATGAAGGGCATCGACCACATCAAACCAGAGGAGCTTTTCCAGATCAGCAGGGACACACGCACCCGGGGACACAAATGGAAATTGGGCTTCAAGGCATTCAAGACAGAAAACAGGAGACACTTCTTCACACAGAGAGGCGTCACAATCTGATCAAACTCCCCAGCGATGTGGCTGAAGAGACAATTTGGGAACATTCAAAAACAGACTGGATAGGATCCTTGATCACTTAGTTATTAATGGACACCAAACGAGCATGAAAGTGTCTCGATTGGACACTTTCTTAAGTATGACCCAGGGGCCTGTTCCCATCAGCTCTCAAGCATTGACTGAGACCTGGCCTGATTAGCAGTTACTATATGTCTATCAGAAAAGTATTCTGTAAATCCAACATTTTCCGCTCTTAAACAAACGTGCCGTGAAAAGATGACAAAAACCCTCCACTGAGCGTGGCCAGATACACATGGGAAGTATCCTATGGGGCTCACCCATGTCTCCCGGTGTCCTGTTGGACACAGCACAATGCCGGACAGATCCGAACGGCGTATATATCGAAGGTCCAGTATGTCGAAGGCCCAGTCTCTTCAACCTTTGGTTTTGTTTATTCTTCTCACGTGGTTTATGGTTTATTCCCAGGATTGTTTTGCCATTTACTGCAAGTGTTTTCATCTTTTCTCCTTTCTTGGCAGTTGACCCTTGGGGCAGAGTGGAGCCTATGAGGGTGGCATCCTACAGGTTAATCATAAATAACTGTAAGATTGTGGAGGGGCAAGGAAAAGCAGACGCCTGGAATACAGTAAGACGTTTGAAGTTCTCTCTGCAGTTTCATTACCAGGGAAAACTATTCAAAAAGCCCTTCCTGTAAAAAACATCCTTCAGTACATCTTATTAGCAGAGCTTTGTAAAATGCTTAAAAGCAGGAAGTGCAGTTTAATAATGGCACTGAGCTTGTGTCTGACATCGCCAGTTATCTCCATAGATAAGCCTTACCGGAATAATGAAATTCAATAATGCCCCTGCATCGCCCTGGCCAGCCCTTGCTATTTGAGGAAATAGTTTAAAATCCAGCTTCGGTCTGATTGTAATTCAATACACTGCGAACCGGTCATAGATCTGGTCCAGCTTTAATGTTGCAGCCGCTGAATAAAGGAATCTTAAACGGGGCGCCGATACCTTAGCCAAACCGCTCAGATGCTTAAAATAACCCAGCATCGCCTCGAGGTAATTGAAAACGCAGTTCGAGGCCCTCAAGGCGATGCTGGGTTATTTTTGATGCTCGGGGTCGGCAGGGAGATGTCAGCACGGGCTCGTCCTGATCTCCCCACTGGATTGACTCATTAGCGGGTCTTTAATACAGCGGGAGCCCCTACACACACAATTGTATTAAAACCGTTTCCTCTGTTTTTCTCTTTCCTGTCTCATGCAGTATTTCCAGGCAGGATCGATGCTGCATGAGAGACCGCAGCCACAGGTAAACTCTTCATCCCCCAGACAGAGAACACAGCCCTGCCGTGGTCTTTGCATCCACCCACTCCCTCTGTTTTCTGCAGCTGTCCAGCACACGTCCCTCCCAGGCTCTCGGCGTCAACATTTCATTGAAACACAGCCTCCGGCTCTGCTCGGCAGCATCCCGCCACAGACAGTATTTCACATTAATGATGAACCTGTCCTGTCTTTGGTGCTCTTGCGAGAGCCTCTCTCTCTTGCCCCAAGACTGAGAGGGATTCACCTGCCGTCTGAATGGGAAAACTGTGCCAGACACCATCAATATGTTTTATGTACATGACCATTCAAACACATTCCTTCAATATAGATCAGTAGTTTTTCTTGGCAGTTGTATGAATTTCCCCCAGCAGGTCGTCCTGCTCAGGTCCGTGACTCTGGTGAGCGGGTAGATTAGTGTGTTTGGCAGAATCATGGACAGTTCTGGTTAGCCTCCTCTGCAGAGGGCATAAATCTCATACCCAAATCTAACTGCTTGTAGCTCAGGACCTGAAGCACGGAGATGCATATGAGAGAGATGACAAATCAGAGCAAGAGTACTGACCGTGAGAACTATATTTGCCATCAGACATGAATGTATCAAACCAGCTGCCTTGCACAACGTGTTTTGTTGTAGTGCACTATCCTCAAAAGATAGCATGGTAGATTTTCTCCATCATAGCTACTGTAAATTGGACACAGCAGTTAGATTACCAAGATTTTAATCTTTGTGCACATACAGGACATGTCTCTGTTGGCTGAGAAGGCTGGCTGCAGTCTCTGGTCACATATTGCATATTGAGCTGCGACTGTCCTGATACCAGACCAGTGCAGCAGGAGATGAAGTCATTCAAATTAGAGTGCTCTCTCACTCCTAATAATTATTTATGAAGAGACCAAATTGGGACATTTTGGTCTAAAAGCATTACATTCTGCACAGACCCAAAACAATGATCCAGAGCACAAGGCCAAAGCTACACTGGAGGGGCTAGAGTATGAGAAAGTGAATGCCCTTGAGTCCTGACTTCTGTGGAAAGTCCTGAAAACTGCTGTCTTTAAGTGATCCCCAAGCAACCTAAGGGAGCTGGAGCAAATCTGACCAAAAGAACAGGCACAAGTTGCACCAAGGCAGTGTGCAAAGGTGGTAGAGATCCACCCACAATGATTTGCGGCTGTATTTGCTGCCACGAGTGTTTCCAAATGTAGAGTTGACGGGTTCGAATAATTATGCAAATGTGTCAAAGAGATGCACAAAAATGGGACTCTTTAGGAAAGGTCTTGATACTTTTGCAAGGCACTGTGTGTGTGTACAGATAGTGTACGGACATGGAAAAAATAAGCTACAGAACGGATCCCAAGAGAAAAAAGACCCAGAGAAGTGCACCGAGACGAGGGGGAGGTGAGATCAGAAGCCGTGCCGATCTGGAATAGAGACGCTGCTGATTGAACAAGAGGATCGACAAAGACAAAGATATATTCATATATGTGTCCTCAAGCTACCCTGTAATACTCATTAAGGAGCAATGCTGCCGCTAAGTAAGAAAGTGTGAATACTGTGGTCAACACATTAAAGCTAAGGATGTATAAAATATATTGTGTGTTTAATTCTATACATGTTATTGTACCATTCATGAGTATTCTCAACATCTTGTATAAGACTTATAAGACAATTATTACACGTCACAGCCCTTGTTTTGCATCATTTACAAAGAGGGACACGAACTACAATCGATAACGTTTGTTCTGAACAAACAATGAAGTTGGTTTGCGGAGAGAAAATAAAGACTGTTGTACTGGAGACAATGGAGAACTGCAGAAATCCAATACGTTCCTCTCGCTGTCCTCCAGAGACGGCCGGGTCCCCAGCGCTGACACGACGGTGTGCTGGTGTAGAAATACCCTGTGTGATCGGCCTCGCCTCCCGCTGCTCCGGGACACCTTGACAGGAAAGAGCCGTGGCTTTTTACACACCACCTTTACTGGAATACAGCTCGCACTGCTGTAATGTGGAGATCTGTTTCCCTTTGATAAGCCCCTTGGAGAGAAACTGAAACATGTAAATGACACAGAGAGAGAGAAAAGATGAAAGAGAGATTACACATAAAGAAATAAGAGGATAATCTAATGTCAAGGTGGCTTTGCTGGGAGAAGCAGCCATTCCTTAGAGAACAGTACCATCTGCTGGACAGACACAGCAGCAGCAGACAGGAAAACCAAAAATCAGCTCCTGCAGCTCTGAATCAATGTCTCTTTTAAACTGCAGTCCAGCCGCAACTGTGATAGATCATGTTCTTGTTCATGGAATGACAATGAGGGAAGCAGGACAAAGAGTACAACCCAATGTGAGTGGATTCCCTGGGCCACCATAAGCTGGACATTCAGAGCAGAAAACAGGTGATTGTCTCTTTTAATTTTGTCATTGAAAGTCTACTGTATACATTTGATTCAGTACATCACTTTGTCAATAGAAAGGGGACTAGGGGAAAAAAGAGAACCTTTCATACAATACAACATTTTACATATAGAAGTAACGTCCATTACTATTTTGTAAGCGCATTTTCCCTTTTTGTAGAATTGCAAGACTAGCACATGAGGGTGGAAGGACTGCTATGTTCTCCCAACAGCAAGAGGCTCTCATTGTTGATATGGTCCTTCATAACAATGCCATCTGACTGCGTAAAATACAGCAAGGAGTTGTTGAACACAATGTAAACTCTGAAGGAATCAACAGTGTCAGCCTTTCTACTGTGTCCTCCAACGCAACAGGGGACACATGAAGCAAGTGCACAGAGTACCCAGAGTGCAACTCAGAAAGGGTCAAAGATCTACGAGTTCAGTATGTTCAAGTAAGTGCACACTTCCAGCGCTGATGCTTACAGAACAATTCTGTGCTACTAGCCTACTGTCACTGTAAACTGCACTATATTGTAGTGTTTGTAAATCTGGAGTGCACAGAAGTCTGTCTCTCTGCATCACTTACTAAACTACTTATCTATTTATATATATAGAGTGTTTGAATTGGATTCCATCGAAAGGCGCCACGAATACGTTTGTAGATGAAAGAGGTGTGGCGTGTTGTCAAGGCTGGATCGGGCACACTAGAGGGTTTTTCCCCCGTTGCCTGGCAAGGGCCAACGCTGCCTGTGATGTGGACGCAGCCCCCTGGCCGGACCCGGCACAAAGACGTGATGCTGCAGCAGAATGAATCTCTCAGTGACTTTGATTTTGCAGTTGCACAACACTTTTGAGTGTACTGTACTGTAATGTGCTTTTCATTTAGAGGTTTCTTTGTTCTTTGGGGTTTTTATGCAAGTGCTGAATATACAGACATTAAATACTGTATTACTTGCAGTACTTCCAGTATACAATATATTCACTATAATAAGTTGTGATTACTTTTATTTTTAATTGCAAAATGTATTTATAAAAATACACATTTTTTCTGTAACTACATTCCCTGGCTGCTGTGTTCTCCATGTTTTGATGCAGTGTCTGATGAATGCTCTGTAGTCTTTATATATTGACTGGCTGTGTGTGTGATCTGAAAGCATTGTTTGATTTTGAGCACAGATTAAATGGTTTTGAGGTGATTGTTTGATTTTCCTAGAAGAGTCAGGGGTTTGTGAATGTAGTTTGAAGATTTGGTTTTGTGTTTAAAGTTTTGAGAAAATGGGTGAAGGTTTCAAGAAATGTGTCTGAGCAATTGTGAAACACTGTAATTATTTTAAACAGTGGGGGGTTTAAGTTAAGTATAGAATTGTATAAAGAACTTATTAAAGAGCCAACTCTTTCATTACCCAATTTAAAAAGTCAAATCTAAGCAGATTGATACTTCAATTAAGGTTCAATTAAGTACTCGGTTGGAACAAAAGGCAGCTGGGTAGGGGGTTATGGGAATACGATCAGAGTTTTTACTACTAGTACTGCAGTAGTAATAGCAGTAGTGTGTTTTTCTTGTATTGGTAATGGAAGCCCGTAGCTCTGCCCATCTGCCCGTAGCTCTGCCCAGCGCGCATCACAGCGTGGAGCTTAAATTAAAAGCATCCCTCTGTGATTAGTCTCCACGACAGGGCTTGGAAATATATTCCATGCATTAATAAATCTCTGAATGAAAGGAAAAACTATCCCTCTGTGCCAGCGCAGAATTTATTTTAAAACAAGTTTATATTCTCACCTCAACTTTAATGTTTAAATAACATCCGATTGCAGCCTGGAAGCCCCACAGCCGCGGGACACGTTGGCACAGTGCGACGATTGAGTGTCCCCTTGGACTGAGTTTAACCGACAATAATTTGAATGTTGATACTTTGATACATCTGTAGTGTTACCTAATTGAATGAGGAGTGTGATTATATTCTGCTGGGGAAAAAGGAAAAAAACAGAAAATATTTTGAATATGTATTTCAGTTATGATTATTTGCACGGACAATTATTCGACGACGGCCCACTGTATCGTGTCTCAATCACATCCTGCCTGCACGGGCTCAGACTCTCCAGGTCAAAGTGGGCCGGTTCTCCTGTGAAAGGAGATCGCAGAGCTGGTCATGGCTTCAGCTGCCAGGCGGCACCGGTCAGGGCTGTGTACGATCCCTGTGTCACGCAGAAATGATGGATCTGTGTCAGAAGCAGGAGTTTAAACCCAACAGACTCATTGATTTCTCTCAGTTCAAGGGCAATGTCACCGTCCTGCTCTGTGTCAAAGCGTCCGGTGATGACGAGGCCAGGTGTTCACCCCAGATCCCAGGGTCAGCATTATTAACCCCCATGGAGAGTAAAGTCTGTAAAAGTTTTTCTCATAGGTGAGACCAGCCATTCTGTTGATTAAATGTTGAATTTGTTTCAGATTATGGCCATTATTGAGGGCATTCATTGTGTGCCGGTAGATAAGTTTCCAGGCTTTTACTGCCACTCTAACAAACACACACACTGCCGTTCCCACTGTAGGAAATCCTTTACCAGCTTGGAAGAATCCGGCTGTTTAGTTCCAGCAGTGGGAGGCTCAGCTCCGTGCTTAAGATGCAGTGAAGTGTGTGTGGGATCACAATTCAATTGATTCAATGGTGCCGTTTTTTCCAAATACGAAAATGTGTTTGGGGGCTTTTGGGAATCATTTTGTGAGAGTAGATAAGCTGTAAGCATGTTAAGCATGATACAAAATACAAGCACACGCCTATAACCATCTACCAGCCCTGGAGACATTTGTCCCTTAGGGCACAAGGCACCCCAAAGAGAGGCTCGTCCCACCGTGTGAAAGGCAGTGCAGCAAATACAGACGAGGCAGCTGTTAAGAGTCGGATAGGAGTCAGAGTCGGAGGTTCTGCTCCTGTTTTGTTATCCCCCCAACCGGGAGGATGTGTTTTGCAAACCTCTGCCACTTGCCTTGTTTATCCACAGCGTCACAAAGAGGGACGAGTGAAAGACAAATCCCTCAGGATTCTTGAGGCACCCATAAGAGGATGACACTCCACTGTCAATCCATTAGAGCTATCCTGAAGAGCGGGAGGTGTGAGCTGTGATCAAAGAGGCCACAGAGTCATGGGGCGATTACTCTCTACACTCAGGGCTTATGATCTGGTTACGGTGATGTCAGCCCTCTCAATTTGGTGGTCTGTGCCAGCCTTACCCACGTCAGGGGACCGGTTCTCTGCCCAGCACGTGGGTTTGTCACCCTGGCTGTACGAAGGCGCCCCCCAAGACTGAGGTGGGGTCGTGACCTCACAATGCCACGCAGACACGGAAGGCTAATGGAAACAAGGCCAGCTCGTACCCGTGACAGCATCACAGTGCCAGTTAAACACTGGCACCAGAATGCTGCCTTCAAACTCCCTGCCCTGGGGAGTCTTACAGGGATAATTTCTTTTTACCAAGGTGTTAATTACCAACTGTGTGAAGATGAAACAGTATAGAGAATAATCCCCAAACTATCAGGTTAACTGACTGAGGGACCAACTGCACCTTCAAACAAAGAGATGCACGAGTGATCAATAGCTGTCGCTACGAGAGCAGTGCCTGAGGTCATGGTATGTTAATATGTTTTAAAGCCGTCTGGAGATATTGCAGAGGCACTCAGTATTTGTGAAAAGCTCCACTGATTGCCCCCCGGAGTGAATACATTTGATTAGATACTTCTTATATTCCTCTACCTGCAGAAGTGGAGCAGTCTGTCACGCAGCCCGTGGGAGGGACACATGGGGCCCCGGGTCGGCAAGCATTGTGCTCTCCGAGTGCCGGCGGAGTAGGATGGTCTACCACTGAACGAGTCGGCTCCAGTGTTTGTTAATGCTTTTTCCTTGAGATGATTATTCTGTAACAGTTAGTTGAGCGGATGCAAATGCCAGTTTATAAATAATTCATAGTGAAATCTATTAGCACAGAATAGGTTTTTTTTAAGTGTGAACATATGAGAAGCAGGTATTTGTTGGTAACATGAGGTTAATCATTAGTGGATGCGAGTCAGTTCCTGAGGTCTTGTTAAATCAACACTTATACCCACCCACTAAAAAATAAATCAAAGCCGCCAGTGAGTAAAGGTGAGTAATTATAAGTAATCAGAAGTCAGGTTGAGTCGTGGCTTTACTCTGCCCCTGGTTAACAACACTGTATTAATACATTATTAACAAGGTAGCAAATTACATAAAGATTTCATACATGAAATGTGCCATCACTGATTTTACAGCGCTGGTGCTCATCTGTATTCTCTGCGTCTCTTCCAGGACAGACACGTTAATTGAGAGACATCCCGAAGATCAGATCACATTTTATGACCAATTTATACAGAAATCCAGGTAATTCTAATGGGTTCACACACTTTTTCTTGCCACTGTATATCCAGACTGTAGTTTGTGTGTCATGTGCACTTCTGTGCCTCAAGCCCACCTGTGTTTATAGTGCAATTCCAACCACAGAAGCAGAGATTTGTGATATACACCGATCAGCCATAACATTATGACCACCTGCCTAATATTGTGTAGGTCCCCCTTTTGCCACCAAAACAGCCCTGACCCGTCGAGGCATGGACTCCACTAGACCTCTGAAGGTGTGCTGTGGTATCTGGCACCAAGACGTTAGCAGCAGATCCTTTAATTCCTGTAAGTTGCGAGGTGGGGCCTCCATGGATTGGACTTGTTTGTCCAGCACATCCCACAGATGCTCGATTGGATTGAGATCTGGGGAATTTGGAGGCCAAGTCAACACCTTGAACTCGTGATTCATCAGACCAGGCCACCTTCTTCCATTGCTTCGTGGTCCAGTTCTGATGCTCACGTGCCCATTGCAGGCGCTTTTGGCAGTGGACAGGGGTCAGCATGGGCACCCTGACTGGTCTGCGGCTACGCAGCCCCATACGCAACAAACTGCGATGCACTGTGTGTTCTGACACCTTTCTATCAGAACCAGCATTCACTTTTTCAGCAATTTGAGCTACAGTAGCTCGTCTGTTGGATTGGACCACACGGGCCAGCCTTCGCTCCCCACGTGCATCACTGAGCCTTGGCCGCCCATGACCCTGTCGCCGGTTCACCGCTTTTCCTTCCTTGGACCACTTTTGATAGGTACTGACCGCTGCAGACTGGCAACAACCCACAAGAGCTGCAGTTTTGGAGATGCTCTGACCCAATCGTCTTGCCATCACAATTTGGCCCTTGTCAAAGTCGCTCAGATCCTTACTTTGCCCATTTTTCCTGCTTCTAACACATCAACTTTGAGGACAACATGTTCACTTGCTGCCTAATATATCCCACCCACTGACAGGTGCCATGGTAATGAGATTATCAGTGTTATTCACTTCACCTGTCAGTGGGCAGAATGTTATGGTGTATATGTTTATGTGGTTGAATACGATACAACAGGGCAACATTTCTTGTCACTGTAACGAGCAAGAGTTCAAATAGTTTATTTTTAAGGATGGATTCCGAGCAAAAGGCACCAAGAATCCCGTTGGTCCTGCGATACTTGTTCATCGGGAGTATTTTTCCCCCTTGGGCTAATAACTGAGACAAATCATATGGCAGTTTCCAATACTTGAATGTGGTAAACAATAGGTGTGACTGTAAACTGATGTAATGATTTGTTTTGGCATAGATTGTGTTGCTTTGGGTGATTAAGCGACCGGTGGGACAGTTTTGTCCAGATCAATAGGAAGTGTGAGGAGTCCGTTTCTCTGTAAATAAATCCTATTGTAGTCCCTGTAATATGAAAGGATTCACAGAGTTTAGTGGTTCTCCGTGCATCGTGAGCCGTAGGTTTGGAGAGCTAATGGCGGGTCTCCGGACATGGGAACTCAGGTGGCGCCACAAATAAACACATTGCTGGCAGCATTGATCAAGTCTCTATTGATTGGCTCGATAGAAAACCCGCTGTGACTTTTATAACTCTCTCATTACTGGTCACTGGTCCTTCAGCTCACTGTGTACTCGGGCTCAGAAGACCCACAGAAAATTACAGGCAACGAAGATTAGTCAAGTGTTTGGATGAAATAATGATCTTCTTCCTCCTGTCCTTTAGCTTTAAAGAAACAACTTCATGAATTTGTCAAACAAAACACCTACAGAAGAAGTGGCATAAAGCTAATGAGTAAATTAAACATCCTGGGCGACTATACCTTGGGTGTCTCCTCCTGATGGAGAGTGTTACCAAGTATCTGTCTTTCTATCACGTTGAGCACACAGAAGAAAACCTGTCATCGAGTAAAACATGATCTCTTTCCAGAATTGCAGACGTTGCTGGACTAACATTGTATTAACTGGCTAATCAAGCGTGTCCTAATGTGACCTTCAGCTCCCGCCTTGCTGGGCTCGGTCAGTGAATACGTTCTCCACGTCCCTGTCTGTTCCCACGGGCTCCTCTTTCCTCGCCGCTGGTTCTTGCGGTATTCGAGAAGGCAATTCATCCCCGTCAGCGCATCTCACCATTTCATTGAATCGCCACCGCGGTAATTCACCCACTTAAAAGATGTGTCACTCAAGACGTTGGTAAGACTGAACACTTTTAAATGGCCCTGTCAATCTCGACGAAATATTGTCAAGGCCTGGCAAGAAGTCTTTTGGTTTCGGTCTCAGTCCAAAACACCCTAGAAAAAGTCATTTTATAGTGGGTGGGGGGTGTTGAGAGAATGCCTGGAGGCGTGAGGAAGCAGCCCTGTGCAATTCGAAGGGAAGGCACTGGTTCAGTTATCTTTGCGAAAACTAAGAGATGTGCGTCTGTGGTTCTGGAGGCTACGGGAACGTGCTCTCATGAGTGTCCCGATAGTGTGAAAAGAGCTCAATTACCCATGAAGCACCATGTTTTACCCCCCTGTAAACCTGTTGACCTTGTGTGTGTAGTTCATCATTGTAGGGGGGGGTTCTTAACTGTTTTGGACCTACAGACCCTCTAGTCTGACCCATGGCCTGGGCTTGGGCTCATACATGGGATCCACATCAGAGCTCAGTGGAAGTGCACGAGCCGCTCGTACATCATTCCTCTGGGACTCATGCATTCCTTCATTAAGACTCAGTGCCATTACTGTCAAGTGTCAACACTTAGACCAGTAGGATCAACCTTGCAGAAGACAACACAGACCTTCAAGAACACACTGCTGCACAAGTGTTCAATCAAAGCTGATTGAATTCCTTTTCTTAATTTGCTTTGCTTGGTGCTTTGAGGAATCAGCTTCTGATTGATGTCTAGTAAATATACACATATAATGTATAATGTAATACAGTGAGGGAAAAAAGTATTTGATCTCCTGCTGATTTTGTACGTTTGCCCACTGACAAAGAAATGATCAGTCTATAATTTTAATGGTAGGTGTATTTTAACAGTGAGAGACAGAATAACAACAAGAAAATCCAGAAAAACGCATTTCAAAAAAGTTATAAATTGATTTGCATGTTAATGAGGGAAATAAGTATTTGACCCCTTCGACTTAGTACTTGGTGGCAAAACCCTTGTTGGCAATCACAGAGGTCAGACGTTTCTTGTAGTTGGCCACCAGGTTTGCACACATCTTAGGAGGGATTTTGTCCCACTCCTCTTTGCAGATCCTCTCCAAGTCATCAAGGTTTCGAAGCTGACGTTTGGCAACTTGAACCTTCAGCTCCCTCCACAGATATTCTATGGGATTAAGGTCTGGAGACTGGCTAGGCCAGTCCAGGACCTTAATGTGCTTCTTCTTGAGCCACTCCTTTGTTGCCTTGGCTGTGTGTTTTGGGTCATTGTCATGCTGGAATACCCATCCACGACCCATTGTCAATGCCCAATTGTTTTCTTGGTGACTGTGGTCCCAGCTGCCTTGAGATCATTAACAAGATCCTCCCGTGTAGTTCTGGGCTGATTCCTCACCGTTCTCATGATCATTGAAACTCCACGAGCTGAGATCTTGCATGGAGCCCCAGACCGAGGGAGACTGACAGTTATTTTGTGTTTCTTCCATTTGCGAATAATCGCACCAACTGTTGTCGCCTTCTCACCAAGCTGCTTGGCGATGGTCTTGTAGCCCATTCCAGCCTTGTGTAGGTCTACAATCTTGTCCCTGACATGCTTGGACAGCTCTTTGGTCTTGGCCATGGTGGAGAGTTTGGAATCTGATTGATTGATTGCTTCTGTGGACAGGTGTCTTTTATACAGGTAACGAGCTGAGATTAGGAGCACTGCCTATAAGAGAGTGCTCCTAATCTCAGCTCGTTACCTGTATAAAAGTATAGGGGATCAAATACTTATTTCCCTCATTAACATGCAAATCAATTCATAACTTTTTTTAAATGCATTTTTATGGATTTTGTATTATTAGTCTGTCTCTCACTGTTAAAATACACCTACCATTAAAATTATAGACTGATCATTTCTTTGTCAGTGGGCAAACGTACAAAATCAGCAGGGGATCAAATACTTTTTTCCCTCACTGTACATACATAAAGAAAATAGTGTAGATGGTAGGTAACTTACCGGTTCTCATTTCTGAATGTACGGATGATAGATGCAACCGTGTAGCGGCTCAGGTTGGGCTGAACTCTCTGCCCAGCCTCCCTCATACTCAATCCATGGTTGAGCACATGGTCAACCAATGTGGCCCTGATCTCATCTGAGACAACTGTTCTTCCTCGAACTCATCCTCCTCTTCCTCTCAATCCTTGACGTCTAGCTCTTGCTTCACCATTGACTTCCATTTTCCTCCAAAACAGGAGAGCTCATCTGAGGCCTTGTATAGTGCTAAAGCTCTGATTTCTAAGTGAACAATTCAGCAACTAGTGCTCACACCTGTGGGTGTTGCCAATTGGTGTATAGAGCTGGCATTGTGATTGGCGTTGCTTTCCAAAGGGACTACAGAGATTGTAACTTTGAATGTTGTGCCTAATGTAGAGAACTGTGTGTAGTGTTTTGCAAAAAGTGTAAAGCTGGAATTGTGCTTGCAGTTTTGCAGACTTGCTTTAGGGATTTGGTCATGAGTTTCAGGTTTCGGTGATTGCATTTCATGTTCCAATTTTAGTGTAAACAATTGGGAAAAACTGTAAAAAGTGACTTAAACCTAACTTAACAAAACTCATAAGAAAATTTGATATGCTTGGGGGGGTCTTTGGAATTTGGCTAGGAGCCAATCAGAGGACAGGTACCCTTTTATTCTCTGGACACATAGATAACCAGGGGCTACTAGGGGACATCTGTTTCCTGTATCAAACAGATAGTATAGAATTTCCCTTAGAAAAATACATTCTAACAAATAACATCTTACTTAAGTAAATCTACCTCAGAACCACAACACGCTCAAGCCATGTTTAGTCTTAAAAGAAAGAGCTTTAGCTAAAACAGCCATTGGACCATTTATATTTCACATACAGTACAATGCAACATTAACATTTGGTGAGATAATTATTCACACATCCTAATGGATCCTGCACTGGAATTCCAAGAACAGAGAAAGAGCACCTGGCTGGTTTGGAATCAGCTGTAAGGTCCTGCTTTGAGGGGCTTGAAAATGTAAGTGATAGAACTAAAACTTGACAATATAGAGAGTTAGAAACTCTAGGTAACATTTGAACCATTTTCACATTCCTCAAAGCCATTTCAATTTTATTACCCCAGACCTGACCAATCAGAAGTTTAGAGATTAGAATCTCTTTGTCTAAAACATAAAAACAGAAAGCTAGAACTAGCAATTGGAGGTGGTACAATTTGGAGTGGAACAACCTGGGAGAAGAAACCAAGGAGAGGAAATCCAGGAAGACTGAACGGAACCAGAACCAGAACTCCTCCACCAAAAACCTGAAAGCTTTGCAACCGACGCAGTCTGCCAGCCCTCCCCGCTATCGAACATCTGTGTAATCATAATAACTTGTTTGTTGTTTTACATTCAAAACAGTCAAAAATTTGAGTATTGGATAGATCTCCTCTCTCTATTTAAATATTCTCCACCCTGCTTGTCTCTGTCCTATCTTTGCAAATACATGTTGTCTATTTACATTTTTAATAAACCTATATCTGTATAAAATGCCTCCAGGTTAATTCATGCAGATCTACCCCACCACTAATCTGAGTCTGAATCTTAGTTATAGTATTGTGGTAACTTGCGTATCAACCCGGTCTCATTTTCAGAGAACTTGACCGCTGTGGGTTGCATGTGTGGGGGTTCACTGGATAACAGGACTTTATTCAGCAATTATAATTTCTTCTGATATCGAAACCAGATAAACAAACCACACTCCAGTTTAAAGTCCTAGGCCAATCAAAAATAACTGTAATGATAAATGAAAACAATTTGTCCGTTGCAACATCTTGGCTGTATTTTATCAGATCAGCACCCTTTCATTTCATTAGACTATTTACAAAGCTGTCGTTTTGTTATGTTTTTTCTGGCCATACAGCAGACACACCCACACACATGCACTCACACAGACACTGACACACTCATACACACACACACACAATACTAAAACCCCACAGGGTTAACTAATGTTACTAAAATTAGAACATCCATAGGGAGGCAAAATATTAACTAACTAGCTTTATCTGCTGTATTAAGCGCTGCCCTGCCCAACGCACTGGAGTGTGAGAGGGACTGAGTAACGCCCCTGAAACACTGAGACTGGCCTGTGTCCTGTGCTGAGCCCTGTGTGTTACACAGCACTGTGTGTGTGTCTCGCCTGCTGCTCACTCTGAGCCACATTATACCGACACCCAGAGACCCAGAGAGAGAGAGGGCCGAGCCGGGCTGTGATCGGGTCAGTCCTCTGTGTCTGACGTGTCAATATGAGCTGAGATCCAGGGGCCAGAATCACTCAGAGGACCGTGGAGCTCAGCTGCAGAGGGAGACTCAGTGTCTGTGCAGGAGAGACGGCCATGATGTGAGAGAGAGGCTGGAGGGACACAGGGGACACAGCGGGGCCTCCCTGCTCTATCAGACCAGACACAGGACAGGAGGGGTGAAGCAAACTGAGACGCCTGTACAAGGTCAGAGGCTGAGGGGTGTGTGGATTATACAGTGTGTTATACAGTGTGTGTGTGGTTTATACAGTGTGTTATATAGGGTGTGTGTGGTTTATACAGTGTGTTATACAGGGTGTGTGTGTTGTATACAGTGTGTTATACAGGGGGCGTGTGTGGTTTATACAGTGTGTTATACAGGGTGTGTGTGGTTTATACAGTGTGTTATACAGGCTGTGTGTGGTTTAAATAGTGTGTTATCAGGGTGTTGTGCAGTGTGAGGTGCGTGTGGTTTATACAGTGTGTTATTAGTGTGTTGTGCAGAGTGAGGTGTGTGAGGTTTATACATAAGAACATAAGAAAGTGTCCAATCGAGAGGAGGCCATTCGGCCCATCATGCTCATTTGGTGTCCATTAATATCTAAGTGATCAAGGATCCTATCCAGTCTGTTTTTGAATGATCCCAAACTTTCAGCTTCAGCCACATCGCTGGGGAGTTTGTTCAGATTGTGACGCCTCTCTGTGTGAAGAAGTGTCTCCTGTTTTCTGTCTTGAATGCCTTGAAGCCCAATTTCCATTTGTGTCCCCGGGTGCGTGTGTCCCTGCTGATCTGGAAAAGCTCCTCTGGTTTGATGTGGTCGATGCCTTTCATGATTTTAAAGACTTGAATCAAGTCCTCACGTAGTCTCCTCTGTTCCAGGGTGAAAAGGTTCAGGTCCTCAGTCTCTCAGTAGGACATTCCCTTCAGACCTGGAATAAGTCTGGTTGCTCTCCTCTGAACTGTCTCTAGAGCAGCGATATCTTTCTTGAAGTGTGGAGCCCAGAACTGTCCACAGTATCCAGATGAGCTCTAACTAGTGCAATGTACAGTCTGAACATCACTGCCCTTGTTCTCAATTCTACACTTTTGACAATATACCCTAGCATTGTGTTTGCCTTTTTTATTGCTTCCCCACATTGTTTGGATGGAGAAAGTGAGGAGTCCACATAGACTCCTAGGTCTTTCTCATGCGTTACTTCATCTAGTTCTGTTCCTCCCATAGTGTAATTATAGTGGACATGTTTGTTACCTGCATGTAATACCTTGCACTTGTCCACATTGAATTTCATCTGCCAGGTGTCGCCCACAACTGAATATTATCTAAGTCCCTCTGAATAGCCTGTGCTGCAAAGATTGTATCTGCTGAGCCACCTATTTTAGTATCAGGATTGTGTGTTATCAGATACAGATACAGTGTGTTATTAGTGTGTTGTGCAATGTGAGGTGTGTGTGGTTTATACAGTGTGTTATACAGGGTGTGTGTGGTTTTTACAGTGCGTTATACCGGGTGTGTGTGGTTTATACAGTGTGTTATACAGGGTGTATGTGGTTTATACAGTGTGTTATCAGGGTGTTCTGCAGTGTGAGGTATGTGGTATATACAGTGTGTTATACAGAGTGTGTGGTTTATACAGTGTGTTATACAGGCTGTGTGTGGTTTATACATTGTGTTATACAGGGTGTGTCTGGTTTATACAGTGTGTTATACAGGGTGTATGTGGTTTATACAGTGTGTTGTACAGTGTGAGGTGTGTGTAGTTTATACAGTGTGTTATCTGTGTGTTGTGCAGTGTGAGGTGTGTGTGGTTTATACAGTGTGTTATACAGGGTGTGTGTGGATTATACAGTGTGTTATACAGGCTGTGTGTCTGGTTTATACAGTGTGTTATACAGGGTGTATGTGGTTTATTCAGTGTGTTGTGCAGTGTGAGGTGTGTGTGGTTTATACAGTGTGTTATCAGTGTGTTGTGCTGTGTGAGGTGTGTGGTTTATACAGGGTGTTATCAGTGTGTTGTGCAGTGTGAGGTGTGTGGTTTATACAGTGTGTTGTACAGTGTGAGGTGTGTGTGGTTTATACAGTGTGTTATCAGTGTGTTGTGCAGTGTGAGGTGTGTGGTTTATACAGTGTGTTATCAGTGTGTTGTGCAGTGTGAGGTGTGTGGTTTATACAGTGTGTTATATGAGTCCAGGTGGAGAGAGGAGTCTAATCCTCTTGCTGACTAGAGCAGCAGCTTCACTCGGGTCTTTCTTAGCTGCCGTGTCGCTGGTTTGGAGTGTTTAGTCAGAGAAACACATTTTAGAAAACCTCTCTCTCGCTGTCAGGCTGAGGCTCATAAGGCTCTTATTATCCTGTCCAGTCCCTCTGGATCAGCACTGCGCTCATGTGTACTGGTGTGAGTGCAGGACGCCTCACTCTCTGTGACTGCTCACACACACACACACAGACTGGGTTTCTGAGACGCCACTCTGCTGCTGGGCTGCTGGGACTACAGTGTCAGCTGACCTGGAGCCGTATCTCTGTACTGGGACAGACTGGGACACTGGTGTCTGGACTCTGGACCTGTTTTATTGCTCTTCACACAGTTAGTGTCCTTATGATAGACATGCGGCTGTGGACTGATTAAGACATCTGACACAGCTGGTCAGTATTGTTCAGGTCTGAGGCGTGTGACGCAGTCTGGGTGAGTGAGACGCAGTTTGTGCAGGTGAGTGTAGAAGGCATGTCTGCTCACCTGTATTTCACTCACTGCTTTATTCAGCCCTGAATGACACAGGGGCCCTGAACTCTGGACTCAACAGACTCCTGTGTCTTAATCTCCTGGGTGTATTTTATTGCTCTCTAGCAATATAACATTTTATTCAGCAAATTAGTTTCACTTTCTCCACAGACCTGACATGCTGACAAAGTGGGTTTTATCTCTTGCTCTGAGTCACAGATGGGTGTTACAGTGACTCCCAGTGGGAGCCGTGTGTCAGAGGTGTGAATAAAGACACTCAGAGGAGAGGTGTCCACAGTCAGAGCTGAGGAGAGACAGCAGGAGGTCCCCTGTACAGCGGGCTGCAGACTGGGCTTCTTCTGGCTTCAGGCAGGACCAGGAGGGAGGAGGAGGAGCAGAAACCCCATCTCCTCTTCCTCTTCCTCCTCCTCTTCTGCTCCATGTCTGGATCAGGACAGCAGGATTCATTCAGAGCGGCTGTGAGAGAAGTGAGGTCTGCAGGTCACTGTGCAGCTCAGAGATCCAGTGTGACTCTGTCTGGTATAAAGTGCTCTGATTATTATTAATAATATTATTATTATTATTATTATTATTATTATTAATAATATTTCTTGGCAGACGCCCTTATCCAGGGCGACTTACAACATAAGTGCAAAAATACAGAGAAGTACAAGGCATCAATCATTACAAATTCAACTTAGCTAAAACATAGCAATTCAAAATAATACATTTTACAAATTCCAATTTACAATGTACACAAGTACAGTAAGAGACTTCCTACATCCTGGACGGTGAAAGCTAAGTGCTGTCAAGATGTAGGGTTACAGACGAGGGCTACGGGAAAGGGAGCAAGGAGGAGAACAATCAAAGCAAGGAGGAAAACAATCAATTGCTGCTGTGTTTGAACAGTGCCGCTATCATTATGAGGACTTTCCATAGACATAATGATTTTTATACTGTACAAACTATAGATTCCATCCCATAACCGTAACCCTAACCCTAATAACAAACTTTCTGCATTTTTACATTTTCAATAAAAAATTATTTAGTATGTTTAATAAGCATTGGCAATGTCCTCATAAACCACCTTTATAGCGTAATAACTTTGTAATTACCAGTTTGTAACCTAAAAAGGTTCTCATAAACCACATAAACCAGCCCACACACACACACAGTGACAGGAATACTGTCACTATAAGATGTCCCTCCGCCACTCAGATTTAATTATTCATATTTCAGGTCAGACAGTTGTGCAGTGTGACAGGACTGGAGCTGGACTGGGGAATGTTCTTCACTGGAAACTAATATTGAAGAAACGTCCTTCAACAGCTGATCTAAGAGAGAGAGAGAGAGAGAGAGATGGCGAGCAAACGGTCCTCCTCCCTTGGTGGTGAGTCGCTGCTCTGTGTTTCTGTCCTCTGTGTCCCTCAGGAGACACTGTCCCTCTGTCCTCCCGTCCCCAAGTTAAAGTGTCCGCTGCGCAGGAGATCAGAGTCCCACTGAGAGAGTTATTAGAGGGACTGAGACACAGCTGATGGGCAAACTGTGTGACTGGAGTGACTGTAGGGAAAACACTAACAACACACCAGCAACACACACTACACACACTACACACAACACTATAGAGAGGGCAGAGGGATGGAGAGAGAAGAGTTGAAGGGGGAGAGATGGATAGAGTGGGAAGTGAAAAGAGAGAATGGGGAGACAGATGGAGAGAGAGGGAGAAGAAAAGAAGGGGTGAGAGATTGAGAGAGGGAGAAAGAGCAGTGCAGAGAGGGAGAGAGGGCGAGAGACAGTGTCTTTATTAATTATCAGCAGCAGTCGTGTTAGTGTCTGTTGTCACTGAGACTCACTGTTATTAGTGTGATGTCATCAGAGAGAGACAGGAGAGACAGAGTCTGTGTTCAAAACCGCATACTACCCTACTACATACTGCATGAGTACATACTGCAGCTACATACTGATTTCTGACTATAAGTAGTTTAGTGCACAGTATGAAGATAAATGATTATGTGTACTATATATGTCATGTGACCTCACGTGACAGACATGTGAAGCATGATGGGATGCAGTATTGCTTGTGGTTAGCTCTGGTTGTATTCTGCTTGTTTTGGCAAATGGAGGAGGCAGGATAGAGATGGAGGATTTAAAAAGCAATGTCAGTTAGAAGAAAAAGTTGACAGGTTTGGCCATTAGGAAAAAAAAGTCAAATAAAAACACATAAATGACAAAAATATGACTAATAATACAAATATTAATAATAATAAAGCAAAATAAATAAAAGACATCAGAGAAAAAGAAAAAAGAGCAGCATCAGTAAGAGAAGAAGGGAGAGGAGGAGAGAGAGGGGAGACAGGCAGGGAACGAGTGTGGGAGAGGGAGGGATGGAGGGAGAGGCAGTGGGTCTGAAGAGGGATATAAACTGTGTTGTTTCTCTCTGACAGGGGGGAGACAGACTGCTTCCCCTGAGACACAGCGTCTCTCAGAGCTGAGGATTGTGCTGCTGGGGAAGAGATGGGCTGAGAAGAGTTTATCAGGAAACACCATCCTGGGCAGAGAGGCGTTTAACACTGAGAGAGAGACTGAGCAGAGTGAGAAGAGCCAGGGTGAAGTGGCCGGGAGGCAGGTCACTGTGGTCGACACACCAGGCTGGTGGTGGAGTCATTCTGTACAGGAGACTCCAGAGTTGGTTAAACAGGAGATTGTGCGCAGTGTGTCTCTGTGCCCCCCGGGACCCCACGCTCTCCTCCTGACCATTCCTGTGGGTTAGGACTTCACAGAAGGAGACAGTAGATCAGCAGAGGAACACCTGGAGCTCCTCAGTGAGAGAGTCTGGAGACACACTATAGTGCTGTTCACTGGGGGGGACAGACTGGGGGACACAACCATTGAGCAGCACATTGAGAGAGGAGGGGAGGAGCTCCTGCGGCTTGTGGAGAAATGTGGGAACAGGTATCATGTCCTCAACAACAGGGACAGGGGCGACGGCACTCAGGTCACAGAGCTGCTGGACAAGATAGAGGAGATGGTGGCAGGAAACAAGGAGAGATTCTTCACCAGGCAGAAATACACAGAGACCCACCAGCAGATGGAAGAACGGATTCAAATTAAAGTAAAGTTGCTGAAACAGAAGATGCAGGAGTGGAGCAGGAGAGAAGAGGAGCTGAATGAGAAGATGAGAAAGACACTGAAGGAAGAGGAGCTGGAGAAAGAGACAGAGGAATCCACTCCGCCTGTCAAGAGGAGGAACAGCCTGGAGATCAACCCTCCCCTCAGTGAGTCTGATTAATGCTGTATCACTGACTCTCTGATCTCACTGGCTCTCCTCTCAGTCTGTATCACTGACTCTCTGATCTCACTGGCTCTCCTCTCAGTCTGTATCACTGACTCTGATCTCACTGGCTCTCCTCTCAGTCTGTATCACTGACTCTGATCTCACTGGCTCTCCTCTCAGTCTGTATCACTGACTCTCTGATCTCACTGGCTCACAAGATAGACGAGATGGGGTAGGACTGGGTGTCTTTCACTAAAAGAGGGAGACAGGAGGACTGCAGGAGAAGGGAGATAAAAGTTGGGAAGTTGAAAACTGGATCATACCCAGCAGTAATTCAGTGTGGTCACTCCACAGCACTGAGGCCTCTTATGGACTGTAACTACAGCACACTGACACACAGCTCTACTACGCCCTGACTGTGTCACTACAGCACACTGACACACAGCTCTACTACACCCCCGACAATATCTCTCTCTCTCTCTCTCTCTCTCTCTCTCAGGACCCTGCCCTGGAGGAGCCCTGAACCCCAGTGTTGTCCACATCACAGCTGTCAGTCCCCATACATGTACAGACAAGTAGTTATATAGGGCACTTATTAAGGAGGTGCTTCAGGGGACTTCAATATCTAAGACCATTGTCTTTATTTGTATTTTACCCATTAATGGACATTCATTGTCTCAATATATGTTTTTTCTTTGAATAACCCTTCATCTTTAATAACAGATTAAACTAAACTTATGATGACTACTGTGTTTGTATAAACATTATCATCTATAATTTCCCCAAAGTTAGAACCAAATTGATACTGTTCTATTGCCAAATAATTATTATTATGCTATAAAACCTTTTTAACTAGAACAAATGTGTTATTCGTTCATTACAAAGCATTGGCTTTGTTACCACATACAATTTTAGAATAGTTTTTCACACATTTCCCTTATACAATAATACAATACACCATAGTAGCATTATTCAGTGTGTATCCACTTACAGTTACATTGAAACATTACATATAATTTCACATTGCAGTCATACAGCCAGACAGCACAATTATTTAAATCCAGTAGTCAATCTATTCAGCTACGGCAAGGATAGTTAATGAAATGCCCATTGTTGAATCCAACTTTTATCTGTGTATGGATTATTCCCAATTAGTCAGACCGATGAACCAGAAGTATGTGAAGAAGTTTATTGCGATACAAGCAGCTGTTGGAAGGATGTGATCACAGAGGCGGTCTGTATGACAGCAGATCCTTAAAGGCACTTTACACGCACACACTTATTTATATGATATAGTACATGACGCGATGGACTCTCTGCCAATCTCTTCAGACATGTCAGTCTCTCTAGGACATATTACAGATCTAGAGATATTCATTGTGAGAGATATTCAGTGTTGTTGGCTCCTGTTGAAGACAGATAATAGAAAAATAACTACTTTCAGTCTGTATAAACATCAATATTATTAGCATTAGTAATGTAACTATTCCTTATTTCCCAGGACATTATATAGACAATTATTACCTTATCTCCCTAATCTCAGTCCCTGACACTGTTTTATGTATGCATCCACCCCCACACCCCCCCTCGCTGGGGGGTTTCCCTTCCTCATTGATAGGGTATTACTGTTTGTGAAAGGACTATTTCCAAGTTTCATGACTTTAGACTTTTAACTAACTAACTCATATCCTATTCAATTATTTATTTATTTATTTATTTATTTATTTATTTTACATCAAGTTATATCCTCAGTAACGTCCGTATTGTCCCTCATGTTCCATTCAATCACCATCAGAAGCTCTTTGTGCTAAAAGTGGCAGCACATTTGTCTCTTCACATCAAAACTCGCCTTTTCCAGCTTCCCAAGCCTTGTCAACTAACTCAAACCCTCGTCAACTTTGGTTAACATTGCTCTGCATTCTAACAGCTATTCTTTCTCCTATTCTTAATTTCTTACAAGAAATGTATTCAGGTTTTTTTATCAATGTTTTATTTATATTTATACAGATGTCACTCCATTATTTGTTTATTGAAGTAATATATTTACCTAACAAAATATTAGCCAATAGGCCATTGATCTCAATAATGATTCCCATATTCCTTGGAAACCTTCTCCAAATTAGTGCCGTCTCCTCAGATGCACAATGTGTAACAGCAAAATCAAAACAATTTTCTTACTTTTGTTTCTGGTTTTCTAAAACCTAATCTAATATATGATTGTTTTCTCTTCCTTTCCATTCTTACTTTTCTCCTTTAAAGTATTGTATATTACTTGAGCTCATTTATTCTATACTTGTGATCTTATACTTCTGTGGTATCTTTAAAATTCCTACCCTTTTCCTACATCACTCATCTTAAAACCAGGATCTATTTTGACTTTTATTTCAGGTATTATATGCTAGGCACCAATAACCAAACAAGACTAGAACATGTCACTAGACAGTTTACATTCTCCTGCTTTCACAGGCTGTCAGGGCTGCACTAGTCTTTCTTCTAGCCTGTCTCTGTGCCCCCCGGGACCCCACGCTCTCCTCCTGGCCATTCCGCTGTGGTGCTCGTGTCACACCCTAGTGGGTGTTTAGGGGTGACTACGCTACACGACCACGCCACCTCCTGTGTTGAAGGCGAGAGGACCTCATTTACCCACGCCAATTCTCTCCCTGGGCAGGCTCGACAGAACCCAAAGACACTCCTACACGCAAGGGTAAGGAAAAAATGTTTACTAAATAAAATTCCAGTCAGGGCATGAAGACTGTCCTGGATGTCACAAGTTGTACAGAAAAATTAAATTACTATTTAAGACCTAGCTAAAACCACCTTTAATCTCTGGGCATCTAAAACTAAAAACCCCTACCCAAACATACCAGAAAATAGTAAAATATAAAACTACTGTTTCCATACAACTGCAATACAAACAGACAAAGACACTAAACCGTTTCCTCTTCCTTCCACAGGTGCGATCCACACTCAAGCCACACAGGTAAGTGGGATTAACCTCTCATGCTCCCTCTTCCCAGCAGCCCCACAGCGCCCTGTTGGCCAAACTGACACCGGCAGGCTAGCAACAAAAGAATACAGATTTTGATCCGTCTGAATGGAGTCTGATGAGTGCTGTCAATGTGCGATGTTAATTTCTTGCCGCAACCTTAAAGTATAATCCACAATAATACTTTTTCCCCAAATGCAGTTCAATTCAGGAAATACCAGGGAAAGGAGGTAAGCAAAAGATCCATCTTCTCACTGTAAACACAGACCAAGCTCCAAATCAAGCCAGTTCCACAAAGTACAAGTGCCGGTGACTGTTAATTGCCGTTTTCAAAGGCTCTTCAATTCTGCTCAGTTCTGCACCCCCTGCACACACAGTCAACTAAACCCATGGACTGAGCTGCTGGAAGCTCACGCCATCAACGCTGTGCTGCCAAGTCCTTGGTGTATATCGTCACAGTCTCGGGGTTTGGGATCTCCGTTTGCACTGTTTATAATCCACCAGAAAGTAAATCATGTATTTATCGCTGCAATAGTATCCACAGTTCCCCTCTCCAGGCCTGGCTTTTCTTCTCCTCCCTTCATTCCTACTACTCAGCAGATAGCAATGTGTCTCAATCGTTTCATTTCGACCATCGAAATGAAAGACGGGGTCGCGATTCATTTATCTGGCTACACCAAACCAAAATTAATTCAAGTATCGGAAAAAACAAACTACATCAGACAGTAAATCTCTCTGCGTTGGCTATGCATTTCTCCCGCTTATCCGTTCTTCTTGTCACTAAATATTTTAATCAAATACCTATATGGCGTTTCAGCTGTGAACTCCTCAGATGTAATAAGTTATAAGCACTTTCTTCTACAGCCGCCGAACCTGCAGTTTATGCGGTAGGATACACTGACAATCTGGGCTGTGTAATAGAAATTAGTAATTGGGAAAGTTTTCCACAAATATATTTTGTCATTTATTGTATTAGCAGATTTGCAGCTGCTATAGCGCTCGTCTGCCTGTCCTGTGATCGGCTCGGCAAGTTTCTATCTTTCGTGTGGAATTCAGTCTCGACCAAGTTGCAAACCCAGGTCTCTATCAATGCTTTGATCAGTTTGACATTATAAGCACGGTAGTGGTGGAAAGCACGTTAACGCAGCTGGACGCAGCTGGACGCAGCTGGAATAGAGACGGAGGCATTTCAAAGAGCTGCACGTCACACTAGGCTGTCCCCGGCAGCTCGACCGGACCAAGACACTCCCGCACAAAACACGATCCCAGACAGGGCATGAGGACTGTGCTGGACAACTATGTACAGCATATAACAATCAATAAAGTTCCTATATAAAACCTAGCTAAAATTGCCTTTAATCCCGGGGCTCTAAAACACTAAAAACCTACCCAAAAGATATAACAAAAATAAGAAAAGGAAATGCTAGTAAAAAATATACAACATGATACAAACAGACAAAAGCCTAATAAACTTCGTCCTTTTCCTTCCACAGGGACGATCAACACTTGAACCGCACAGGTAAGTGGGATTTAACCTCTGCTGCTCCCTCTTCCCAGCAGCCCGACAGCGCAACAACAGAGATTATTAATAAAGATCAAGAGGAAAGCTCTACACGCAATATTAAAATGTCTTGCTGCAACTTTAAAGTATAGTCCACAATAGTGCTTTCCTTTCTCCAATTGCAGTTCAATTCGGGAGACTCCTCACTAACACAGACCAGGTTCCAAATAAAACCAGTTCAAAACGTGCAAATGTGGGGCTCTTAACTGCGTATTCAACAGTCTCTTGGGTTCTGCGTAGTACACGCTTACTTACTTACTTACTTACTTACTTACTACAACCCTCGTACACAGTCACTTTATTTGTATTTTACCCATTAATGGACATTCATTGTCTCAATATATGTTTTTTCTTTGAATAAACCTTCATCTTTAATAACAGATTAAACTAAACTTATGATGACTACTGTGTTTGTATAAACATTATCATCTATAATTTCCCCAAAGTTAGAACCAAATTGACACTGTTCTATTGCCAAATAATTATTATTATGCTATAAAACCTTTTTAACTAGAACAAATGTGTTATTCGTTCATTACAAAGCATTGGCTTTGTTACCACATACAATTTTAGAATAGTTTTTCACACATTTCCCTTATACAATAATACAATACACCATAGTAGCATTATTCAGTGTGTATCCACTTACAGTTACATTGAAACATTACATATAATTTCACATTGCAGTCATACAGCCAGACAGCACAATTATTTAAATCCAGTAGTCAATCTATTCAGCTACGGCAAGGATAGTTAATGAAATGCCCATTGTTGAATCCAACTTTTATCTGTGTATGGATTATTCCCAATTAGTCAGACCGATGAACCAGAAGTATGTGAAGAAGTTTATTGCGATACAAGCAGCTGTTGGAAGGATGTGATCACAGAGGCGGTCTGTATGACAGCAGATCCTTAAAGGCACTTTACACGCACACACTTATTTATATGATATAGTACATGACGCGATGGACTCTCTGCCAATCTCTTCAGACATGTCAGTCTCTCTAGGACATATTACAGATCTAGAGATATTCATTGTGAGAGATATTCAGTGTTGTTGGCTCCTGTTGAAGACAGATAATAGAAAAATAACTCAATATAATAAATGTGTTATTTGTGAACTTTCCTTCTGGGTGGTGGTGGTGTCCTGGGGTCCAATCGAGCCGCCCGGGGGGAGAACTGACGGGGGTGAACGAGGTCCTCTCGTTAAATAACAGGTGGCGTGAGCGGTGACATCAACATTACAAATTCAAATTTACATTAAAGCAATTGAAAATAATACATTTCCCAACTTACAATTTTTACACTTAAGTGCAGACATGCATCCTGGAAAGTAAAGATAAGTGCCGTCCGGATGTAACGTCACAGGCGGGGATTACGGGAAAGGGAGCAAGGAGGAAAACCATCAATAAAGCAAGAAGCATAATAAAATGCGATGAAGTCCTGTCTAACAGGGATTAAAAGGACTAATATTACAAATACTCTCTGATGCGTCTTGATAAGCGCCGGAATGAGGTCAAGGACTCGCTGTTTTGACTTCGGTGGGCAGGTCGTTCAGGGATGAGAAGGAGCGGCTCTGGAGGAGGGAGAGTGGAGAGGAGGCACAGTTAGTCTTCTGGCGCTGGAGGAGCGCAGAGGTCTGGAGGGGATATATGGAGAGGGACGGATCCGGCGTATGTCCCTCAGGAAGGATTTGCAGGTGCAGGTCAGCGTGTGATGTGCTGGGAGTAGGAGAGCGCAGGGTCGAGGGTGACTCCTAGATTTATAGCGGAAGAGGGAGAGAGGGTCGTGGATTCCAATGGGATCGAGATGGGGAGATCCGCAGAAGGTGAGGAAGAGTGGGGAAAAAAAGGGAGATCTGATTTGGAGAGATTGAGCTTCAGGTGGGGCGAGTGCATCCAGGTGGAGATGAAGTGGTGGTCCGAGATGTCCATGGGTGTCATGGAGAGTGTTGAAGGGGAGCAGCCTCTAGCGAAGATGGTCTAGCTGGCGGCCAGCCCTGTGAGTGGGGGGAGATGGGGAGAGAGAGAAGTTTAAAGGAGTGAAGGAGAGGAAGAAATCCAGCACAGTGGGAAGGGTTGGAGAGGTGGATGTTGAAGTCTCCCAGGAGGATGGTAGGTGAGGACAGCGAGGGGAGAGAGGAGAGAAGAAAGTCGAGTTCATCCAGGAAGGAGGTGAGTGGACCAGGTGGACGGTAGAGAACTAGAAGGAGGAGGTGAGAGGGAGAGGTGATTTCCACTGCATGGAATTCAAAGCTGTTATTTAGGGATGCACCGATACCACTTTTTTTCAGACCGAGTACGAGTGCTTACATTTGGGTACTTGCCGATACTGAGTACCGATACCAAGGACTTAAGGCAGTATTTCTCCCATAAAAATGACAATTACCATCAAAGTGCAATGCATTTGAAGAAAGTTTGTATTTGTCTGATGCACTCTGGTTGATACAAAATAAAATATAAATATCTGAGTATTAAATAAAATGTATAACAGGAGGCTATTTCTGACATCCAAAAATTAAGATAAAACTTCGTGTAAACAAACCCAGCCTCCACACTGACACTGACGCTCCGTGTTCAGAGCCGGTTAACCTGCTGCTGCTGGACGCGCCGTGACGTCCGTCCACTGAGGACACGATTCACTATCAGAGGCAGTGAGTTTGACTGAGACACAGGAGGACATCAGACACATTGTGAAGATATAATCTCAAGTGCCTGTGCGATCACAAAGACATTACAGTTTATTAGCAGCGTGGAGTGAAATCCACGGACAGAGACACTGACTGAGCCAGTTCATATCAGTGCATTAAACCTGTGACTCACAGACCGGTGCAGCGCTGACCAGTTACAATAAACTGAAGGATAATGATGTATTAATATTGTGTGAACAGCTGGCCGTGTTCAGGCTGTGTGTGTCAATGTGTGCAGGACAATCCAGACAGTGTGAAGGGACACGATTCATTAACGTGTCCATTTACAATGAAATTAATGAATAAATTAATACAGCAGATCTGGGTTTCCTCTAAAACATTAAGGACTGATTTAATAAATGCGTCCATAAACACCATGACTGAGACGCGCACACTTTAGTTCAATTATAACTGCTATATTGTATCTGGATGATTAATGGTGAAACATGTGTATTTTGTTTCAGCTGTAATTGCCTGGTTAAGGATCTGATAAGTAAATTATAAATAATTCTGCAAAAAGTATCGTTTTCAGTTACACATCTGTAGTAAGAGTAATAAGTGAAGAGAGTTTAAAATACATGTATACTGGCACAGATGATGACGATAATGATATCAATACATATTTGCTATGTAGTATTATTGTTGCACATGGAAGCGTATTCTTATGGAAACATGCTTGTGTGAATATAATGTCTCTACACGTTCAGCTCTTCCTAATATCTCTAACAGAAACGTGTATTTATTGCGCTGTTTACAGTGATGTAAAGCACAGATAATAAAACACCCACAAAGTCCTGTCCTCTCAGGCTGTATCGCTGGTACTATTGATCTCTGTCTCTGTTTTTAACACGAACACAATCATTAACACAAACACAATTCATGAATCGCCTCTAGAGACAGTCCAGGGCTGTAACTCATCGCATGTGTGCTTTGGCTTTTGCACTGTGTGGGACTCCTGTCCGGTGAGGCTGCTGGCCGGCCTGATTCTGCAGCTCCTCACAGCGCCGGGGTGAACAGGGATCTGAACAGGGATCTGAACAGGGAGCTGAACAGGGAGCTGCCAGCCGTGTTGTACAACAAGTCACCGAGGCGCCTCATCATTGGGCTCCTAATCTGCTCTCCTGCGCTGTGCATGTTGAGAAGTCTCTGGACTCGCTGGCGGTGGCCAATCGCCCAAAAGACAGTCAGCTGGTGAAATGATGCTCCGGAGCAGAAACCAGAAAAGCCTATTTTGGCCTATTTATCATGACAACACGAAATCCTTAAATCAATGGATGTTGACTCTTGAGTCCCCTGTGCCAAAATACACACAAAACGATGTTACTGTCCCAGACGGAGGCCCAAGAGGGTGCCTGTACGCTTGAGATTCAAATGATTACTGACCTGGAAGTGGTAAAGCAATGCGTCGGCTGAGCACTGGAGCCAGAACGCACTGTGGTTTGAGAAGATGAGATGAGATGAGATAAGATTAACTGAGGTCCTGCCATGACTTATTTTAAGTGGTTGCGGCTGGTCAGTTTTAAATAGTGTGGGTTTGTGTTTGAACACAAAATAGAAACAAATCCACACAGCACAACAGTGGAAATGAATAAATCAACACAGTATTCCCAGAAATAATTCAAATTAAAACGTGCAAATGTGGTGTATTTAATCAAAGTAATGTAAGAGCAAACCGTGTAGTGTGCTGAGACCGCTACATTGTATTCCAGCCTTAAAATAAGACATGAGCTCACCTCTGTTCTCTAGTATTAAACTAACACTAACACAGAAGTGAGGGAGACATTAATGACCAGTGTGTTTAATTTAAAATTAAAATCAACTTGTAAAACCATTGTGTGCAGTTGAAGTGTCCTGTCCTTTATTATTATTGTTATTGAGGTGCTGTTGATAGCTGGTTGAATCTGGTAAGAGCTGGATCTTAAGTGTGGGACACTTTGCGCGTCTTCTTTAGTTATTAAGGAACAGGAAACCTACGTACGGTTTGGCCGCAGTGGAAGATAAAGGCCGAAATGAAAGAGTGTGAAAACAAACAAGCAGGCAGCAAAACAACAGTCTCTGCAGTTGTGGTTTTTGAGGTCAGGCTGCTAGTTGTGTCTCCGTGTAGAAGATAGTGTGAGTCACAGTAACCTCTGGGAGGGCCGACTTATTTAGAGAACAGCCTTTCACAGATTGTGCCGGTGTGTTGTCAGCATGGCAGGACACCTGGGAGATTTGGGAAGGGAGTGTTGACATCCATGTGACATTTCCACTTCAATGAAACAGTTGTTTCAGCCTTTTCCTCTCAGCTAAAAAAACATGGCAGTGACAGGCAAACCTCTCCAGCAAAGCCACTCTCTACCATCATGGGGCAAATGTGTGGTTTCACAGGTTTCGTGAGTAAAAATATGCCGGTGCCTTGTTTCTGGTAAGTCTTTTAAGCCTTGTTTGAAATGTCACGGGAGGTGACAGGGCTCTGTTTTTGTATTGGTTGTTTTTATTTTGTTGACTGTTATGATGTGTATTTTGAAGGGTTGATTGTGCAAAAGTGCCTTAGTTTGTGTCATCACGTGTGTATTTAACTAATTCTTCATTACTTTAAATCATCTAATGGCACTCACGCCTGGAAGGGAAGAAGTGCTTTTAGTTAAAATAGGGTTTGTTTTCCTTTCTTTAATTAGCTAAATGTGGCTCTTGTCTCAACGTGTATCGTTAATAAACATGTTGTATTTTATGCTGTCCATGGTGGCTCTCTGGGTGACTGCTGGTGGGGACCTGCATGGGGGACAGTAAGCGGCGCGAGGCTTCCTGCCCCTCACCATAATAAACCTGAAGGTGGCGTAGTCTCAGGAGTTATATTAAAGGTTGCTTTGTGTGGGGTGTTTACTCCTGGGATCCCCGCCCCCCGTCACATAATCACAGGCGACAGGAAGTGAAAACAGAGAAAGCTGGTTCTAATAACATCCCACAGCTCCAGAGAATGGAAAATCTACTGTTTTCATTGTTTCTTTCTGGAATACGGACATGACCATCTCCTAATGTCAGCCATGGCATTGATTTTTTCAATAGACATATTGATTTATTACTTATTATCCACTGCAGAGGAGTTGGCTCTGGATCATAATAGAGGCAGGCCAATAATGGATGGCATTGCTGGGGGTAGCTCATCTCAGCCATCTGCCCCCCATGACACAAGCGCCTATGTAAAGGGTAAGCTGATCACATTTATTAGCAATTGCTCATCCTTGTCTTCATATTCATCATCTTCCTGTGGTGACTGACAGCACCATTAATCTGCTGGAGCCAGGGCCCATTGAAAGTCCTGTCAGTAATTTCTGCAGTATATGAAAGTTAAATGTGGAGTTGTGGATGGCAGGTGTACACTTAAAATCTTGTTGTGCTGTAGGATGAGCATGATGAGGACACAATCTCTGCATGTTCTGAGAGGCCTCTAGAGGTACTATTCTTTAACATTGATTCTGAATTGATTTGGCCACATACTAAAACCATATCCTCCATGTACTTTAGCAGGACACGGTCCTTCCCACCACTGCAACTTCGGCCTCTGCTGAGCCTTCCACCTCAAGAGATGTTAGTAAAGTAAGTCCAGCTATACAGCATTTTATGTGCATGCTTGTAGCCCATGTAATTTAAAACTGACTCAAGTAAAATAACCTTCCATGTTTATGGTCTTTAGTGAAACCTGTAAAATTATGTTTTGTATCCCCTTTCAGGTGCACGTCAAAGAGTTATATAAGCGCCATCTGGAAGTAGAAATCGAAAAATCGAAACTCCAGATGGAGCATATCAAATTGAAGATGTGAAAGACTGAGTTGGAGATCACTTTACTGGAGCACCAGTTAAAGGTGGGAACACTGGACCTTGTTCTATAATGGTATGAAATAATGTGAAAGGACATCCAGCTGATGAAGCCTTGTTCTTTAATTTGCAGCAAATCAACGACAAATAAAAGGGCCTTCTTGAGAGTCTCTAGTTGTCTTTGTCACAAAGCATCATGCAGCACAGACTTATTTGTGTGTGGGGGGAACAAAATCTTTTACATTAAGGTAACACTTGAAGATGATTTTTGGCAATAGTGTCTTGCACAGCCCTGCCATCTATGTGGTCCTGGACGTGGCCAGTGGGGTCATCATCAAGGGACAATGGAGAAACAGGGGGGGGCCCTCTCTCTCCTTATTACTGCAATGTTAAGGAGGACCACAGATGCAATAGTAATATCACATGCCCTCTCTGGAGTGACCCTGAGGCCACACAGACAGTGAAAACAGGACTTCATATTGCCCAGTGTCATCTCCACCCTGGCTCTTGTCTTGGCATGGGCTGTGTTGAAGAGCATCTGGGTTCCAGGAGCAGGGTCAGGATATGGGGTCATTAGAAAGGGCAGGCAGGGGTACCCCCTATCCCCAGGCAGATATGCGTTAAAGTGCCCTATATTGTCACAGAACACAATTTCCATAGGTTGCACAATTTTTATACATTTTACTGTTCTCTGACTATATGTTTGATTCTGTTGCAGAATACTTTGCATATATCAGTCCAAGAAGTAGGATTGAAAACCTACTGCTTGGTTTCAAATTTGTCACTCTCAAGATACACCTTGCTGAAATCTCTGGTATAATGTGGACTCTTGGAAAATGCGCAAATCATGCACAGACCCAGGCCACTTGTCTTCCACATTTGTGATCAGCTGCTGTGCGTCACACATGATCTAACCAGAGGAAGAAAAAGCTGTGAGTGAAATGACGTTTTGAAATCAAGGTGTAACTTTGACAGGGTTAACATGCAAAGGACACAATTGGTACCTGCACATGAATGCTGTGGAAGGATTTCCTATTCACAAAATCAGCCTCATTGGGTCCAGGGGGAGCTTTGATGGGAATATGGGTTCCATCAATGCACCCAATCACATTTGGAAATCCTGAGGAATGCACTGAGTTTCATCATTTATGCATACACGATTTCAGATTGACAAAACTGACCGTGGAAATGTGTGGCCCCCTACGTGGATCATGGGCAACTGTACGAAACCTGCGATTCTGTAGAGCTCCTCTAATGGCATTCTGGGATTTGTGGCCAGGGCACAAAAATGTGCAAAAAATGCTTTAATGCAACATACACTCTTCTAATGACCCTGCATACCGTGGCTTTTCCGACGTGTTCTGCATCGCCAGATACACAAAGCTACCATTGACAAAAAATCGAAGGGCAATGCACAGCGTCTGTATCTACGTGAGTGCAAATCCACGTTGTGTGACGCTTGTCGAACAATGCGCACAACTATGTCAATTGGATTTTCTTCAAACGGACAGGCTATGACGTCCAAGGGACTGATCGGTTGACAACCGTGTTTAAATGTCCTCGGTCAGGCTTGGCTCAAGTTAACCTGCCAGATAGCAGGTCAGCTTCACAGGATGAGTTAGTTACTGATATAGAATTACGTTGATTCTGGCTCTGATTCTGGCTCGACAGATCTCAATTACTTGCTAATCCCACTTTCTGGAATACCCCCCTGGACACACACACAGTAAACAGACACACACAGTAAACAGACACAGGGCACACACACACACACACAATAAACAGACACAGGGCACACACACACACACACACAATAAACAGACACAGGGCACACACAGACACACACAGTAAACAGACACACACAGTAAACAGACACAGGGCACACACACACACACAGTAAACAGACACAGGGCACACACACACACACACACAGACACAATAAACAGACACAGGGCACACACACACACACACACACACACACACAGTAAACAGACATACACAGTAAACAGACCCAGGGCACCCACAGACACACACAGTAAACAGACATACACAGTAAACAGACACAGGGCACACACAGACACACAGTAAACAGACACAGGGCACACACACACACACACACACACACAGTAAACAGACACACACAGTAAACAGACTCAGGGCACACACAGACACACAATAAACAGACACAGGGCACACACACACACACACACACACACACACACACACACACACACACACACACACAGTAAACAGACACACACAGTAAACAGACACAGGGCACACACACACACACACACACACACACACACACAGTAAACAGACATACACAGTAAACAGACACAGGGCACACACACACACACACACACACACACACACACACACAGTAAACAGACACACACAGTAAACAGACCCAGGGCACACACACACACACAGTAAACAGACACACACAGTAAACAGACACAGGGCACACACACTCACACAGACACACAATAAACAGACACAGGGCACACACACACATACACACACACACACACAGTAAACAGACACACACAGTATACAGACACAGGGCACACACACACACACACACAGTAAACAGACATACACAGTAAACAGACACAGGCACACACAGAGACACAGTAAACAGACACAGGGCACACACACACACACACACACACACAGTAAACAGACACACACAGTATACAGACACAGGGCACACACACACACACACAGTAAACAGACACAGGGCACACACACACACAGTAAACAGACACAGGGCACACACACACACACACACACAGTAAACAGACATACACAGTAAACAGACACAGGGCACACACACACACACACACACACACACACACACACACACAGACACACAATAAACAGACACAGGGCACACACACACACACACACACACACACAGTAAACAGACACACACACACACACAGTAAACAGACACACACAGTAAACAGACACAGGGCACACACACACACACAGTAAACAGACACACAATAAACAGACACAGGGCACACACACATACACACACACACACACAGTAAACAGACACAGGGCACACACACACACACACACACACACACACAGTAAACAGACATACACAGTAAACAGACACAGGGCACACACAGACACACAATAAACAGACACAGGGCACACACACACACACACACACACACACACACACACACACACACACACACACAGTAAACAGACACACACAGTAAACAGACACAGGGCACACACACACACACACACACACACACACACAGTAAACAGACATACACAGTAAACAGACCCAGGGCACACACACACACACACACACACACACACACACACACACAGTAAACAGACACACACAGTAAACAGACACAGGGCACACACACACACACAGACACACAATAAACAGACACAGGGCACACACACACACAGTAAACAGACATACACAGTAAACAGACACAGGGCACACACAGACACACAATAAACAGACACAGGGCACACACACACACACACACAGTAAACAGACACAGGGCACACACACACACACACACACACACACAGTAAACAGACATACACAGTAAACAGACACAGGGCACACACAGACACACAATAAACAGACACAGGGCACACACACACACACACACACACACACACACACACACACACAGTAAACAGACATACACAGTAAACAGACCCAGGGCACACACACACACACACACACACACACACACAGTAAACAGACACACACAGTAAACAGACACAGGGCACACACACTCACACAGACACACAATAAACAGACACAGGGCACACACACACATACACACACACACACACAGTAAACAGACACACACAGTATACAGACACAGGGCACACACACACACACACACAGTAAAACAGACATACACAGTAAACAGACACAGGCACACACACACACACAGTAAACAGACACAGGGCACACACACACACACACAGTAAACAGACATACACAGTAAACAGACACAGGCACACACAGAGACACAATAAACAGACACAGGGCACACACACACACACAGTAAACAGACACAGGGCACACACACACACACAGTAAACAGACATACACAGTAAACAGACACAGGGCACACACAGACACACAATAAACAGACACAGGGCACACACACACACAGTAAACAGACATACACAGTAAACAGACACAGGGCACACACAGACACACAATAAACAGACACAGGGCACACACACACACACACACAGTAAACAGACACAGGGCACACACACACACACACACACACACAGTAAACAGACATACACAGTAAACAGACACAGGGCACACACACACACACACACACACACACACACACACAGACACACAATAAACAGACACAGGGCACACACACACACACACACAGTAAACAGACACACACACACACACACACAGTAAACAGACACACACAGTAAACAGACACAGGGCACACACACACACACAGTAAACAGACACACAATAAACAGACACAGGGCACACACACACACACACACAGTAAACAGACACACACAGTATACAGACACAGGGCACACACACACACAGTAAACAGACACACACAGTATACAGACACAGGGCACACACACATACACACACACACACACAGTAAACAGACACAGGGCACACACACACACACACACACACACAGTAAACAGACACACACACACACACACAGTAAACAGACACACACAGTATACAGACACAGGGCACACACACATACACACACACACACACAGTAAACAGACACAGGGCACACACACACACACACAGTAAACAGACATACACAGTAAACAGACACAGGGCACACACAGACACACAATAAACAGACACAGGGCACACACACACACACACACACACACACACACACACACAGTAAACAGACACACACAGTAAACAGACACAGGGCACACACACATACACACACACACACACACACACACACACACAGTAAACAGACATACACAGTAAACAGACCCAGGGCACACACACACACACACACACACACAGTAAACAGACACACACAGTAAACAGACACAGGGCACACACACACACACAGACACACAATAAACAGACACAGGGCACACACACACATACACACACACACACACAGTATACAGACATACACAGTAAACAGACACAGGCACACACAGAGACACAGTAAACAGACACAGGGCACACACACACACACACAGTAAACAGACATACACAGTAAACAGACACAGGCACACACAGAGACACAATAAACAGACACAGGGCACACACACACACACAGTAAACAGACACAGGGCACACACACACACACACAGTAAACAGACATACACAGTAAACAGACACAGGGCACACACAGACACACAATAAACAGACACAGGGCACACACACACACAGTAAACAGACATACACAGTAAACAGACACAGGGCACACACACACACACACAGTAAACAGACACAGGGCACACACACACACACACAGTAAACAGACATACACAGTAAACAGACACAGGGCACACACACACACACACACACACAGACACACAATAAACAGACACAGGGCACACACACACACACACAGTAAACAGACACAGGGCACACACACACACACACAGTAAACAGACACACACAGTAAACAGACACAGGGCACACACACACACACAGTAAACAGACACACAATAAACAGACACAGGGCACACACACACACACACACACACACACACAGTAAACAGACACACACAGTATACAGACACAGGGCACACACAGTAAACAGACACACACAGTATACAGACACAGGGCACACACACATACACACACACACACACAGTAAACAGACACAGGGCGCACACACACACACACACACACACACACACAGTAAACAGACATACACAGTAAACAGACACAGGGCACACACAGACACACAGTAAACAGACACAGGGCACACACACACACACAGTAAACAGACACAGGGCACACACACACACACACAGTAAACAGACACGGGGCACACACACACACACACACACACACACACACACACACACACACAGTAAACAGACACAGGGCACACACACACACACACAGACACACAGTAAACAGACACAGGGCACACACACACACACAGTAAACAGACACAGGGCACACACACACACACACAGTAAACAGACACGGGGCACACACACACACACACACACACACACACACACACACACAGTAAACAGACACAGGGCACACACACACACACACAGACACACAATAAACAGACACAGGGCACACACACACACACACAGACACACAATAAACAGACACAGGGCACACACACACACACACAGACACACAATAAACAGACACAGGGCACACACACACACACACACAGTAAACAGACACAGGGCACACACACACACACACACACACACACAGTAAACAGACATACACAGTAAACAGACACAGGGCACACACACACACACACACACACAGTAAACAGACACACACAGTAAACAGACTCAGGGCACACACAGACACACAATAAACAGACACAGGGCACACACACACACACACACACACACACACACACACACACACACACAGTAAACAGATATACACAGTAAACAGACCCAGGGCACACACACACACACACACACACACACACACACAGTAAACAGACACACACAGTAAACAGACACAGGGCACACACACTCACACAGACACACAATAAACAGACACAGGGCACACACACACATACACACACACACACACAGTAAACAGACACACACAGTATACAGACACAGGGCACACACACACACACACACAGTAAACAGACATACACAGTAAACAGACACAGGCACACACACACACACAGTAAACAGACACAGGGCACACACACACACACACAGTAAACAGACATACACAGTAAACAGACACAGGCACACACAGAGACACAATAAACAGACACAGGGCACACACACACACACAGTAAACAGACACAGGGCACACACACACACACAGTAAACAGACATACACAGTAAACAGACACAGGGCACACACAGACACACAATAAACAGACACAGGGCACACACACACACAGTAAACAGACATACACAGTAAACAGACACAGGGCACACACAGACACACAATAAACAGAAACAGGGCACACACACACACACACAGTAAACAGACACAGGGCACACACACACACACACACACACACAGTAAACAGACATACACAGTAAACAGACACAGGGCACACACACACACACACACACACACACACACACACAGACACACAATAAACAGACACAGGGCACACACACACACACACACAGTAAACAGACACACACACACACACACAGTAAACAGACACACACAGTAAACAGACACAGGGCACACACACACACACAGTAAACAGACACACAATAAACAGACACAGGGCACACACACACACACACACAGTAAACAGACACACACAGTATACAGACACAGGGCACACACACACACAGTAAACAGACACACACAGTATACAGACACAGGGCACACACACATACACACACACACACACAGTAAACAGACACAGGGCACACACACACACACACACACACACAGTAAACAGACACACACACACACACACAGTAAACAGACACACACAGTATACAGACACAGGGCACACACACACACAGTAAACAGACACAGGGCACACACACACACACACACACAGTAAACAGACACACACAGTAAACAGACACAGGGCACACACACACACACACACACAGTAAACAGACACAGGGCACACACACACACACACAGTAAACAGACATACACAGTAAACAGACACAGGGCACACACAGACACACAATAAACAGACACAGGGCACACACACACACACACACAGTAAACAGACACAGGGCACACACACACACACACACACACACACACAGTAAACAGACATACACAGTAAACAGACACAGGGCACACACACACACACACACACACACACACAGTAAACAGACACACACAGTAAACAGACTCAGGGCACACACAGACACACAATAAACAGACACAGGGCACACACACACACACACACACACATACACACACACACACACAGTAAACAGACATACACAGTAAACAGACCCAGGGCACACACACACACACACACACACACACACAGTAAACAGACACACACAGTAAACAGACACAGGGCACACACACTCACACAGACACACAATAAACAGACACAGGGCACACACACACATACACACACACACACACAGTAAACAGACACACACAGTATACAGACACAGGGCACACACACACACACACACAGTAAACAGACATACACAGTAAACAGACACAGGCACACACACACACACAGTAAACAGACACAGGGCACACACACACACACACAGTAAACAGACATACACAGTAAACAGACAAAGGCACACACAGAGACACAATAAAGAGACACAGGGCACACACACACACACAGTAAACAGACACAGGGCACACACACACACACAGTAAACAGACATACACAGTAAACAGACACAGGGCACACACAGACACACAATAAACAGACACAGGGCACACACACACACAGTAAACAGACATACACAGTAAACAGACACAGGGCACACACAGACACACAATAAACAGACACAGGGCACACACACACACACACACAGTAAACAGACACAGGGCACACACACACACACACACACACACAGTAAACAGACATACACAGTAAACAGACACAGGGCACACACACACACACACACACACACACACACACACACACACAGACACACAATAAACAGACACAGGGCACACACACACACACACACAGTAAACAGACACACACAGTAAACAGACACAGGGCACACACACACACACAGTAAACAGACACACAATAAACAGACACAGGGCACACACACACACACACACAGTAAACAGACACACACAGTATACAGACACAGGGCACACACACACACAGTAAACAGACACACACAGTATACAGACACAGGGCACACACACATACACACACACACACACAGTAAACAGACACAGGGCACACACACACACACACACACACAGTAAACAGACACACACACACACACACAGTAAACAGACACACACAGTATACAGACACAGGGCACACACACATACACACACACACACACAGTAAACAGACACAGGGCACACACACACACACACACACACACACACACACACACACACAGTAAACAGACACACACAGTAAACAGACACAGGGCACACACACATACACACACACACACACACACACACACACACAGTAAACAGACATACACAGTAAACAGACCCAGGGCACACACACACACACACACACACACAGTAAACAGACACACACAGTAAACAGACACAGGGCACACACACACACACAGACACACAATAAACAGACACAGGGCACACACACACATACACACACACACACACAGTATACAGACATACACAGTAAACAGACACAGGCACACACAGAGACACAGTAAACAGACACAGGGCACACACACACACACACAGTAAACAGACATACACAGTAAACAGACACAGGCACACACAGAGACACAATAAACAGACACAGGGCACACACACACACACAGTAAACAGACACAGGGCACACACACACACACACAGTAAACAGACATACACAGTAAACAGACACAGGGCACACACAGACACACAATAAACAGACACAGGGCACACACACACACAGTAAACAGACATACACAGTAAACAGACACAGGGCACACACACACACACACAGTAAACAGACACAGGGCACACACACACACACACAGTAAACAGACATACACAGTAAACAGACACAGGGCACACACACACACACACACACAGACACACAATAAACAGACACAGGGCACACACACACACACACAGTAAACAGACACAGGGCACACACACACACACAGTAAACAGACACACACAGTAAACAGACACAGGGCACACACACACACACAGTAAACAGACACACAATAAACAGACACAGGGCACACACACACACACACACACACACACACACACAGTAAACAGACACACACAGTATACAGACACAGGGCACACACAGTAAACAGACACACACAGTATACAGACACAGGGCACACACACATACACACACACACACACAGTAAACAGACACAGGGCGCACACACACACACACACACACACACACAGTAAACAGACATACACAGTAAACAGACACAGGGCACACACAGACACACAGTAAACAGACACAGGGCACACACACACACACAGTAAACAGACACAGGGCACACACACACACACACAGTAAACAGACACGGGGCACACACACACACACACACACACACACACACACAGTAAACAGACACAGGGCACACACACACACACACAGACACACAGTAAACAGACACAGGGCACACACACACACACAGTAAACAGACACAGGGCACACACACACACACACAGTAAACAGACACGGGGCACACACACACACACACACACACACACACACACAGTAAACAGACACAGGGCACACACACACACACACAGACACACAATAAACAGACACAGGGCACACACACACACACACAGACACACAATAAACAGACACAGGGCACACACACACACACACAGACACACAATAAACAGACACAGGGCACACACACACACACACACAGTAAACAGACACAGGGCACACACACACACACACACACACACACAGTAAACAGACATACACAGTAAACAGACACAGGGCACACACACACACACACACACACACACAGTAAACAGACACACACAGTAAACAGACTCAGGGCACACACAGACACACAATAAAAAGACACAGGGCACACACACACACACACACACACACACACACACACACACACACAGTAAACAGATATACACAGTAAACAGACCCAGGGCACACACACACACACACACACACACACACACACAGTAAACAGACACACACAGTAAACAGACACAGGGCACACACACTCACACAGACACACAATAAACAGACACAGGGCACACACACACATACACACACACACACACAGTAAACAGACACACACAGTATACAGACACAGGGCACACACACACACACACACAGTAAACAGACATACACAGTAAACAGACACAGGCACACACACACACACAGTAAACAGACACAGGGCACACACACACACACACAGTAAACAGACATACACAGTAAACAGACACAGGCACACACAGAGACACAATAAACAGACACAGGGCACACACACACACACAGTAAACAGACACAGGGCACACACACACACACAGTAAACAGACATACACAGTAAACAGACACAGGGCACACACAGACACACAATAAACAGACACAGGGCACACACACACACAGTAAACAGACATACACAGTAAACAGACACAGGGCACACACAGACACACAATAAACAGACACAGGGCACACACACACACACACAGTAAACAGACACAGGGCACACACACACACACACACACACACAGTAAACAGACATACACAGTAAACAGACACAGGGCACACACACACACACACACACACACACACACACACACAGACACACAATAAACAGACACAGGGCACACACACACACACACACACAGTAAACAGACACACACACACACACACACAGTAAACAGACACACACAGTAAACAGACACAGGGCACACACACACACACAGTAAACAGACACACAATAAACAGACACAGGGCACACACACACACACACACAGTAAACAGACACACACAGTATACAGACACAGGGCACACACACACACAGTAAACAGACACACACAGTATACAGACACAGGGCACACACACATACACACACACACACACAGTAAACAGACACAGGGCACACACACACACACACACACACACAGTAAACAGACACACACACACACACACAGTAAACAGACACACACAGTATACAGACACAGGGCACACACACATACACACACACACACACAGTAAACAGACACAGGGCACACACACACACACACAGTAAACAGACATACACAGTAAACAGACACAGGGCACACACAGACACACAATAAACAGACACAGGGCACACACACACACACACACACACACACACACACACACACACAGTAAACAGACACACACAGTAAACAGACACAGGGCACACACACACACACACACACAGTAAACAGACATACACAGTAAACAGACCCAGGGCACACACACACACACACACACACACAGTAAACAGACACACACAGTAAACAGACACAGGGCACACACACACACACAGACACACAATAAACAGACACAGGGCACACACACACATACACACACACACACACAGTATACAGACATACACAGTAATCAGACACAGGCACACACAGAGACACAGTAAACAGACACAGGGCACACACACACACACACAGTAAACAGACATACACAGTAAACAGACACAGACACACACAGAGACACAATAAACAGACACAGGGCACACACACACACACAGTAAACAGACACAGGGCACACACACACACACACAGTAAACAGACATACACAGTAAACAGACACAGGGCACACACAGACACACAATAAACAGACACAGGGCACACACACACACAGTAAACAGACATACACAGTAAACAGACACAGGGCACACACACACACACACAGTAAACAGACACAGGGCACACACACACACACACAGTAAACAGACATACACAGTAAACAGACACAGGGCACACACACACACACACACACACAGACACACAATAAACAGACACAGGGCACACACACACACACACAGTAAACAGACACAGGGCACACACACACACACACAGTAAACAGACACACACAGTAAACAGACACAGGGCACACACACACACACAGTAAACAGACACACAATAAACAGACACAGGGCACACACACACACACACACACACACACACACACAGTAAACAGACACACACAGTATACAGACACAGGGCACACACAGTAAACAGACACACACAGTATACAGACACAGGGCACACACACATACACACACACACACACAGTAAACAGACACAGGGCACACACACACACACACAGTAAACAGACATACACAGTAAACAGACACAGGGCACACACACACACACACACACACACACACAGTAAACAGACATACACAGTAAACAGACACAGGGCACACACAGACACACAGTAAACAGACACAGGGCACACACACACACACAGTAAACAGACACAGGGCACACACACACACACACAGTAAACAGACACGGGGCACACACACACACACACACACACACACACACACACACAGTAAACAGACACAGGGCACACACACACACACACAGACACACAATAAACAGACACGGGGCACACACACACACACACACACACACACACAGTAAACAGACACAGGGCACACACACACACACACAGTAAACAGACACAGGGCACACACACACACACACACACACACACACACACAGTAAACAGACACAGGGCACACACACACACACACACAGTAAACAGACACGGGGCACACACACACACACACACACACACACACAGTAAACAGACACAGGGCACACACACACACACACACACACACACACACAGTAAACAGACACAGGGCACACACACACACACACACAGTAAACAGACACGGGGCACACACACACACACACACACACACACACACAGTAAACAGACACAGGGCACACACACACACACACACACACACACACACACAAACACACAATAAACAGACACAGGGCACACACACACACACACACACACACACACAGTAAACAGACACACACAGTAAACAGACACAGGGCACACACACACACAGTAAACAGACACAGGGCACACACACACACACACACAGTAAACAGACACAGGGCACACACACACACACACACACAGTAAACAGACACAGGGCACACACACACACACAGACACACAATAAACAGACACAGGGCACACACACACACACACACACACACACACACACACACACAGTAAACAGACATACACAGTAAACAGACCCAGGGCACACACACACACACACACACACACACACACACAGTAAACAGACACACACAGTAAACAGACACAGGGCACACACACTCACACAGACACACAATAAACAGACACAGGGCACACACACACATACACACACACACACACAGTAAACAGACACACACAGTATACAGACACAGGGCACACACACACACACACACAGTAAACAGACATACACAGTAAACAGACACAGGCACACACACACACACAGTAAACAGACACAGGGCACACACACACACACACAGTAAACAGACATACACAGTAAACAGACACAGGCACACACAGAGACACAATAAACAGACACAGGGCACACACACACACACAGTAAACAGACACAGGGCACACACACACACACAGTAAACAGACATACACAGTAAACAGACACAGGGCACACACAGACACACAATAAACAGACACAGGGCACACACACACACAGTAAACAGACATACACAGTAAACAGACACAGGGCACACACAGACACACAATAAACAGACACAGGGCACACACACACACACACAGTAAACAGACACAGGGCACACACACACACACACACAGTAAACAGACATACACAGTAAACAGACACAGGGCACACACACACACACACACACACACACACACACACAGACACACAATAAACAGACACAGGGCACACACACACACACACACAGTAAACAGACACACACACACACACACACAGTAAACAGACACACACAGTAAACAGACACAGGGCACACACACACACACAGTAAACAGACACACAATAAACAGACACAGGGCACACACACACACACACACAGTAAACAGACACACACAGTATACAGACACAGGGCACACACACACACAGTAAACAGACACACACAGTATACAGACACAGGGCACACACACATACACACACACACACACAGTAAACAGACACAGGGCACACACACACACACACACACACACAGTAAACAGACACACACACACACAGTAAACAGACACACACAGTATACAGACACAGGGCACACACACATACACACACACACACACAGTAAACAGACACAGGGCACACACACACACACACAGTAAACAGACATACACAGTAAACAGACACAGGGCACACACAGACACACAATAAACAGACACAGGGCACACACACACACACACACACACACACACACACACACACAGTAAACAGACACACACAGTAAACAGACACAGGGCACACACACACACACACACACACACACACACACACACACACACACACAGTAAACAGACATACACAGTAAACAGACCCAGGGCACACACACACACACACACACACACAGTAAACAGACACACACAGTAAACAGACACAGGGCACACACACACACACAGACACACAATAAACAGACACAGGGCACACACACACACACACAGTAAACAGACACAGGGCACACACACACACACAGACACACAATAAACAGACACAGGGCACACACACACATACACACACACACACACAGTATACAGACATACACAGTAAACAGACACAGGCACACACAGAGACACAGTAAACAGACACAGGGCACACACACACACACACAGTAAACAGACATACACAGTAAACAGACACAGGCACACACAGAGACACAATAAACAGACACAGGGCACACACACACACACAGTAAACAGACACAGGGCACACACACACACACACAGTAAACAGACATACACAGTAAACAGACACAGGGCACACACAGACACACAATAAACAGACACAGGGCACACACACACACAGTAAACAGACATACACAGTAAACAGACACAGGGCACACACACACACACACAGTAAACAGACACAGGGCACACACACACACACACAGTAAACAGACATACACAGTAAACAGACACAGGGCACACACACACACACACACAGACACACAATAAACAGACACAGGGCACACACACACACACACAGTAAACAGACACAGGGCACACACACACACACACAGTAAACAGACACACACAGTAAACAGACACAGGGCACACACACACACACAGTAAACAGACACACAATAAACAGACACAGGGCACACACACACACACACACACACACAGTAAACAGACACACACAGTATACAGACACAGGGCACACACAGTAAACAGACACACACAGTATACAGACACAGGGCACACACACATACACACACACACACACAGTAAACAGACACAGGGCGCACACACACACACACACACACACACACAGTAAACAGACATACACAGTAAACAGACACAGGGCACACACAGACACACAGTAAACAGACACAGGGCACACACACACACACAGTAAACAGACACAGGGCACACACACACACACACAGTAAACAGACACGGGGCACACACACACACACACACACACACACACACACACACACACACACAGTAAACAGACACAGGGCACACACACACACACACAGACACACAGTAAACAGACACAGGGCACACACACACACACAGTAAACAGACACAGGGCACACACACACACACACAGTAAACAGACACGGGGCACACACACACACACACACACACACACACACACACACAGTAAACAGACACAGGGCACACACACACACACACAGACACACAATAAACAGACACAGGGCACACACACACACACACAGACACACAATAAACAGACACAGGGCACACACACACACACACAGACACACAATAAACAGACACAGGGCACACACACACACACACACAGTAAACAGACACAGGGCACACACACACACACACACACACACACAGTAAACAGACATACACAGTAAACAGACACAGGGCACACACACACACACACACACACACACACACACAGTAAACAGACACACACAGTAAACAGACTCAGGGCACACACAGACACACAATAAACAGACACAGGGCACACACACACACACACACACACACACACACACACACACACAGTAAACAGACATACACAGTAAACAGACCCAGGGCACACACACACACACACACACACACACACACACAGTAAACAGACACACACAGTAAACAGACACAGGGCACACACACTCACACAGACACACAATAAACAGACACAGGGCACACACACACATACACACACACACACACAGTAAACAGACACACACAGTATACAGACACAGGGCACACACACACACACACACAGTAAACAGACATACACAGTAAACAGACACAGGCACACACACACACACAGTAAACAGACACAGGGCACACACACACACACACAGTAAACAGACATACACAGTAAACAGACACAGGCACACACAGAGACACAATAAACAGACACAGGGCACACACACACACACAGTAAACAGACACAGGGCACACACACACACACAGTAAACAGACATACACAGTAAACAGACACAGGGCACACACAGACACACAATAAACAGACACTGGGCACACACACACACAGTAAACAGACATACACAGTTAACAGACACAGGGCACACACAGACACACAATAAACAGACACAGGGCACACACACACACACACAGTAAACAGACACAGGGCACACACACACACACACACACACAGTAAACAGACATACACAGTAAACAGACACAGGGCACACACACACACACACACACACACACACACACACAGACACACAATAAACAGACACAGGGCACACACACACACACACACAGTAAACAGACACACACACACACACACACAGTAAACAGACACACACAGTAAACAGACACAGGGCACACACACACACACAGTAAACAGACACACAATAAACAGACACAGGGCACACACACACACACACACAGTAAACAGACACACACAGTATACAGACACAGGGCACACACACACACAGTAAACAGACACACACAGTATACAGACACAGGGCACACACACATACACACACACACACACAGTAAACAGACACAGGGCACACACACACACACACACACACACAGTAAACAGACACACACACACACACACAGTAAACAGACACACACAGTATACAGACACAGGGCACACACACATACACACACACACACACAGTAAACAGACACAGGGCACACACACACACACACAGTAAACAGACATACACAGTAAACAGACACAGGGCACACACAGACACACAATAAACAGACACAGGGCACACACACACACACACACACACACACACACACACACACAGTAAACAGACACACACAGTAAACAGACACAGGGCACACACACACACACACACACACACACACACACACACACAGTAAACAGACATACACAGTAAACAGACCCAGGGCACACACACACACACACACACACACAGTAAACAGACACACACAGTAAACAGACACAGGGCACACACACACACACAGACACACAATAAACAGACACAGGGCACACACACACATACACACACACACACACAGTATACAGACATACACAGTAAACAGACACAGGCACACACAGAGACACAGTAAACAGACACAGGGCACACACACACACACACAGTAAACAGACATACACAGTAAACAGACACAGGCACACACAGAGACACAATAAACAGACACAGGGCACACACTCACACACAGTAAACAGACACAGGGCACACACACACACACACAGTAAACAGACATACACAGTAAACAGACACAGGGCACACACAGACACACAATAAACAGACACAGGGCACACACACACACAGTAAACAGACATACACAGTAAACAGACACAGGGCACACACACACACACACAGTAAACAGACACAGGGCACACACACACACACACAGTAAACAGACATACACAGTAAACAGACACAGGGCACACACACACACACACACACACAGACACACAATAAACAGACACAGGGCACACACACACACACACAGTAAACAGACACAGGGCACACACACACACACACAGTAAACAGACACACACAGTAAACAGACACAGGGCACACACACACACACAGTAAACAGACACACAATAAACAGACACAGGGCACACACACACACACACACACACACACACACACAGTAAACAGACACACACAGTATACAGACACAGGGCACACACAGTAAACAGACACACACAGTATACAGACACAGGGCACACACACATACACACACACACACACAGTAAACAGACACAGGGCGCACACACACACACACACACACACACACAGTAAACAGACATACACAGTAAACAGACACAGGGCACACACAGACACACAGTAAACAGACACAGGGCACACACACACACACAGTAAACAGACACAGGGCACACACACACACACACAGTAAACAGACACGGGGCACACACACACACACACACACACACACACACACACACACACACACACAGTAAACAGACACAGGGCACACACACACACACACAGACACACAATAAACAGACACGGGGCACACACACACACACACACACACACACAGTAAACAGACACAGGGCACACACACACACACACAGTAAACAGACACAGGGCACACACACACACACACACACACACACACACACAGTAAACAGACACAGGGCACACACACACACACACACACACACACAGTAAACAGACACAGGGCACACACACACACACACAGTAAACAGACACAGGGCACACACACACACACACACACACACACACACAGTAAACAGACACAGGGCACACACACACACACACACAGTAAACAGACACGGGGCACACACACACACACACACACACACACACACAGTAAACAGACACAGGGCACACACACACACACACACACACACACACACACAGACACACAATAAACAGACACAGGGCACACACACACACACACACACACACACAGTAAACAGACACACACAGTAAACAGACACAGGGCACACACACACACAGTAAACAGACACAGGGCACACACACACACACACACAGTAAACAGACACAGGGCACACACACACACACACACACAGTAAACAGACACAGGGCACACACACACACACAGACACACAATAAACAGACACAGGGCACACACACACACACACACACACACACACACACAGTAAACAGACACACACAGTAAACAGACACAGGGCACACACACACACAGTAAACAGACACAGGGCACACACACACACAGTAAACAGACATACACAGTACACAGACACAGGGCACACACACACACACACACACACACACACAGTAAACAGACACACACAGTAAACAGACACAGGGCACACACACACACAGTAAACAGACACAGGGCACACACACACACAGTAAACAGACATACACAGTACACAGACACAGGGCACACACAGACACACAGTAAACAGACACAGGGCACACACACACACACACACACACACAGACACACAATAAACAGACACAGGGCACACACACATACACACACACTCACAGTAAACAGACACAGGGCACACACACACACATACATACACACACACAGTAAACAGACATACACAGTAAACAGACACAGGGCACTCACAGACACACAATAAACAGACACAGGGCACACACACACACACACAGTAAACAGACACACACAGTAAACAGACACAGGGCACACACAGACACACACACACACAGTATGGAAGTTATTGCTCTAATTAGCCTCTGACTGAGACACTGAGGTGTCAAAGTGTCTTGGACTCGAAGGCTGCAGCTCAGACTTGGTTGCCAAACACAGACTCCTTATCCTCCAGGCCTGTGCTGTGGTGTTCTGGATGGGAGAGGCCCTCTCTCATTGTCCACACAATGCTGTGTAACGTATAGCTTTCAATAGAAGACCAATATTGATCAACGAAGGCAGAATAAATACAGGGGAAGCTGCGGCCGACCAGAGGCTGCTGTCAGTGATCGAGTTACCGCTGCCATCAATAATGTAACGAGCCAGAGACCGGCCTGGTGAAGCTGCGGCACAATTAATTCCTCTCACAATGTAGACGCAGAGTGCTGTGAAACCACAGCCATGGCCACTCACATGCACACACACAGACACACAGACACACACAGTGTATTCAGCAGGTTGTGGATGTTTTGGCCGTTCTCTCTCTTTCACCTCCACTCCACCGCCCCCCCATTAATGGTTCTCCAGCGCGTGTCTGTCAGTCTTGTTAAAAGTCACATTTCAGCCAGTTCAGCCACATTCACTCGGGTCTGCGGCTGCAGAGCAGACAGGAGTCGAGTCTGCACTGTGAACAGGTATTTTAGTTTATATATTTAGTTGTGTTTATTCATGATGGTCTTGACTTCCTGTCTGTTTCGTATTCATATCTCTGCACCAGAGTAGGTTTCTACAACATGCTGGGTTGGAGTAGCTGCTTCACAATTTTGGGTTAAATACTTTTTCGGTTTTGTATTCAAGTGATACCTAATACATGATCATTATTATATACATATATACATGTACAAATACACACACACATTTGTTTTTGCACTGTAGAAATTATTGTATAAAACTTATTTTATTTGCAATGCACACCTTTAAAGAGATTATGTTGATGAAATTACATTTCCTTAGTGCTTGCATGAGTTTTATTAATACAGTTGTTAAAATGCAATTAATTAAGCCATGTGAGTTTTTGTTTTTGTGTGTATGTATGATGTTTTATTTTTTTTATATTTAAAAGGGAAAGATGCAGCCAAAATGGAAAAAGCCCTGTGTCTGTTTACTGTGTGTGTGTGTGTGCCCTGTGTCTGTTTACTGTGTGTGTGTGTGTGCCCTGTGTCTGTTTACTGTGTGTGTCTGTTTACTGTGTGTGTGTGTGTGTGTGTGTGCCCTGTGTCTGTTTACTGTGTGTGTGTGTGTGTGTGCCCTGTGTCTGTTTACTGTGTGTGTGTGTGTGTGTGCCCTGTGTCTGTTTACTGTGTGTGTGTGTGTGTGTGACCTGTGTCTGTTTACTGTGTGTGTGTGTGTGTGTGCCCTGTGTCTGTTTACTGTGTGTGTGTGTGTGCCCTGTGTCTGTTTACTGTGTGTGTGTGTGTGTGTGCCCTGTGTCTGTTTACTGTGTGTGTGTGTGTGTGTGCCCTGTGTCTGTTTACTGTGTGTGTGTGTGTGTGTGCCCTGTGTCTGTTTACTGTGTGTGTGTGTGTGTGTGCCCTGTGTCTGTTTACTGTGTGTGTGTGTGTGTGACCTGTGTCTGTTTACTGTGTGTGTCTGTGTACTGTGTGTGTGTGTGTGTGTGTGTGTGTGTGTGTGTGTGTGTGTGTGTGTGTGTATAACTTTTTTTAAATGCGTTTTTCTGGATTTTCTTGTGGTTGTTCTGTCTCTCACTGTTAAAATACACCTACCATTAAAATTATAGACTGATCATTTCTTTGTCAGTGGGCAAACATACAAAATCAGCAGGGGATCAAATACTTTTTTCCCTCACTGTAATAACCCGAATCAAACTTCCAAGCAATATCAAACACATCTTAAGTAATTAAAATACATGTGAACACAACTGTAGTTTTTAATTCACTTTATATTCTGTAATTTCCAGTTACTCACAGTTTCTTCTGTGTGTGCTGCTCTGGCAGGACTGCAGTGTGATTGGCTGAGGTTACAAAATTAAAATCTTAATGACCTTTTTCTCAGTTTCTGGTAAATGCATCACAAAAAACTCCACGGAAAATACATATGCGCTATATGTCATTCAGGTACGTCGTCTGACTAGCTTTTAACTGTATATATACAGATGTGTGTTTGTTTGTCAAAAACGCAAATATGTACTGGATATGATTACAGTATAATTAATCTGCCAAAGCTTCTCTTAAAGGGAAGGTAGGTTTGAAAAACATCCAACAGCCTTTAGAAATTTCACATGTTGACAGTCATCTCAGATTCAGTAGGAAGCTCAGACCATGAGGAGCCAATCAAGAGGAAATGCTCTGATAAGGCTGCTGATAAAGGGATCCAGATGTTTGGCTGTTTGACATGTTTGCTGTCAGATGCAAACTGTTTGGTTTGCCTTAACCTTTACATGCGGCCATGTATCTGTCTATTCTTACTTTGTGCTTTGCTTCAATGTACAAATGGGCTGGAAGATTAATTCAAGGCACACACTGTACCATGAGAAAGTATGTAAAAGATACAGTATGTCCTGAATTTCAGAGATTGTCAAAGAGAAGCAATGATAGGAAAAACAACAACAGCGCGGCTTTAACCGTTACAGGGGGTGTTTGATATGGCTGAATGAGTCACGCTACTGACCTATTAATGCACAATATACAGGGAAATTAACACAAACCAGGCATGATGCCAGTGTGAATAAAAACTATACAGTTATTAAAACATGTTCCTTGGCATCCCATGTGTTTTACACAGTGCAAAATTCAATTAAAACAAAAAACTTGGCCTTTGCAAGTTGGACATTTTGTGAAACTAAACTGATGGCTTTTCTGTTCCACAGCATAGTTGTAAAAAATATATATACAGTATATTGTAAAAGAATCTGCATGAAACTGAAGAATCCAAAAATAAATGAGGTCAACACCATTGGCAGCAAAACCGTAAACCCTGTGCTTGTGGTTTTAGTCACAGCTGCACAACTACTAAACTGACTGCTTCACAGGCAGCGCAGAGACTCCGCTGTGGAGACGGGTTTGCATTGACTGATCTGCATGTGCTGCTCTTAAGAGTCACACGCTGCGCAGGTGTGCAGAGCAGACCCACCAGGTGGAAATTCCTACTGAATTAATATCGGAGCCCCTCTCTCCCTCTGGGCTCTGCTGTTGGGTCCCATGGATGAGCCCTGACTGCAGGCCTCCTCTGTCACCTGACCCTGACCCGATCCACATCTGACCTCAACCCAGGTGAATGAGGGATCCAGGTGTTATTTCTGTATTATTCTTTTTGAATGGCTTTATCAGATTTCACGTGACTGTGCTTAAGTACAAAACTCTCAACACCAGCTCGAGCTCGACCACATCCAGCCAGTTTATCTGCCAGCTAACTTTTGCACTTTGAATGTAAAGTGATATATTGTGTCTCTTGATTTGAATTTTACAACTCAGTTTGGGTTCAAGAGGTTTGGACTTTGGTCATAGAATTGTAAAAAGTGATTCATTGGGATTTTATTGCTCATTATTGTGATCAAGTTTAGATTTCACCTCCAAACTAAGTCAAGCATCAGATCAGGCAGCGTTGCACAGTCGCTCCACATTACTCTACAACTGACACCCAAACATGCCGTCCCTTAAACCAACGGAGGTCATGATGTCTTGGTGAAGACCCCGGCACCGTCCCAAACCACTCATCCGCTCCCTACTGCTTAGATTTACACTTCATATGACATTTTACTGATGTCACGGGAGTGATCAAGGGGGAGAAGTCTGTTCACCATCTTAAAGGGTGTCCTTTAGGGAGCCACCTGAGATACAGCCTTAGTCTACAGCTTGCGTGCTCTGGGTATGGTATGCATCTGTACATTGTGGGAGTGTGTGGATGTAAAATTGAGATATTCCAATATGGCGCAAAGTTTTGCGCAACATTGGAATATAGCATTTTCTTCCTGCGCCTCACAAACCCGCCTGTACACTCCACAGTGCAGTTATTCCCACTACTTGAGCACAGCTTTGCGCAGTACTTTCAATACAGTACACAATAAGATACTCCAGAGTAGAGTTCTCACAATAGCACAGAGTTCAGTAGAATAGAGTTCTCACACTTCAGCCACTATTCTGTTTGTCATTTGTCACAGCACATACTATTCAAAAAAACATTTAACACAACATTTTAACTAAAAATATGAACGTTTATCCAAAATTCGATCCAAAATTTAACCTTTTCTAAAACAATTGAAAATATCACATTTTTGTTTCTCAATTTTTTTATTTTTTTGAAACTTTCAGAAAATTTAATTGATAAGTGTTACTCGGACCCACAACCTGTCCCACTATATGACTTTTCTGGTGAGGTTTTGACCTGTGCACCACATCCTGTAAATAAATAAATAAATAAAATGACAATAAACATCTGAAATACAACGGATAAGTAGGTGTCACCGAATATAAATAAGACAATTAATTAATTATCAAAACAATCCATTTGTTAGCCTATGTTTACAATCTGTAGACGTCATGATCAGTAACAAAATGTAAAACTAAGGGGACTTGTTCTGGTGCAGCACACATACAAGCATATTTAAAAACAGAGACACTCCCATTGTTGCCTGTGTGGTGGACTGGTGCTGTGCGCAGAGTTAACACCATCCTTTTCTACACACAAACCCTTCGAATATCAGGCCCCTGGGGCCAAACAGTAGAGGAACCTTTCAGTTGTGCTTCATCAAAACATACAACATATCACATCTGCTCTAAAGTATGAGAAGGTGTTACTGGACTGGATGGTTTTATTGGAGCCTCTGATTTCAGAATAATGTTCTTTTATCCATACCGTGCCTTACATATTTGACAGCATTTTAAACAATTTGTAATTGCAACTTCAAAGTAATACATTCCAAGTAATTTTTTGCAACAAGTTTACCTTATTACAGCAATTTTACAACTGTAATATTCTCAAAATATGGATATTTCACTGGTAAACTGAAAAAGTGCCAAAATACAGACGCTCCCCAATTCACATAAAGGTGCTGCTACGCAACTCTGTGCAAGTCGTTTTTTGAGCAAGTCAGAAAGCCAACACTCACTCTCCAACATAGAGCCTATGGGAACATTTTATGTAAAGCTGAATCCGCGTAAGTCGGGTGTTACTTAACCCGGGGAGTGAGTGATTATAGCTTCTGATCCAGGAAACCGCTGAACAAATCACAGCTGCGCTTCATCCTCCTACAGATCACCTAACCAATGGCCTCTCCGTTCACCGAGATTGAAGTGGTGACCATCCTCATCTGTCTCCTGGTGTTCGGTCTGTGTACGGCAGCTGGGATCTTCACAGAGAAATGCACAGACCTTGAAGGTGTGTTTCCTTCTGATGCAGATTTTCCTCAGCAGTACTGTCTGAATACACTCAAAACAAAATGGTTCATATTGTATAAAGGAGAATTAGTGTAAGAATACCACTAGATTAACTCTGAATATGGACACACCCCTCTGAGCTCAGATCACATGTTTAACCCTGATCCCAAACCCAGTCAGTAGCCCTGACCTTTAACCTGACCTGAACCCTGTTAAACACGAGATCACCATCAGCGTTCAGAAGAATTCAGGTTTTATCCCTGTGCTCATCATACATTAATTAACTCATTAGGAATTGTTAAGGTGAATTGGGGAGGTGAAGGGGACGGATCCTCACTACTGGGCCAAATCAAAATTTTTCCACCCATAAAACTCCTGGATTATTCCCTCACTGATGCTTTTCATATGGGCAACTTTGAAGATTTAAATAACTGCGGTTTACGGGGGACGCAGTGCAAACTCTACATGAACACTGATGGGCACAAGGAAATGTATAAATAAGCATCACAGCAGTGAACCTGCAACACAGATCATAAATGACTGGAGTCACTGTAAGACACACACTGCGCACACACAGTCATCGGGACAATTTGGGATTCGACGCACCAATATATTTTGAAAAGCAGTTGTATTACCAGCTTCAATATATGAGGAGACGTATAATCCAGTTGTGTGAGGGTGAGGCTGATCAGAAACAGAAACGCCTACTGTATAAAGTGATACTCTCTCTCCACTTGATTGGCTTCTGAATGTGACAGGCCATTACCTCGTTATAAACCACAGTTCAATTGCATGAATAAATGCTTTGTTGCTTCTTCAAAAGCTTAAAAAATATAAATAAATAAAAATTAACTCTAACTTTCCTGTCCCTCTTTTTCCCCCCACAGAAACTGAAAAGCGATGCAGCTCTTCTGCTGAAGGGCCACTGGTTGTTTAACAACGACACACAAGACAACAAGATCTTTAGGTTTGCACACATATATAATAACACCAAGGAAACTGCAGGACTCAAGGCACAACTGATGCTCAATAAATACAGCCAAGATCCCAAAACAAGAGCTCGTTCCACTGAGCTGCGCACAATGCTGAGGAGACGTGCTGCTGAAGAGCTAAGAAAGTTTGACAATAACATAAAGCAGGGGCCTGCCTTGCACCCTATGCCTGCCAGGATCGGCTCCGGCTTCCCTGCGACCATCGCCAGGATAAGCGGTTTCGAAAAACGGATGGATGGATGGATGGATGGATGGATGGATGGATGGATGGATGGATAAAGCAGGGGAGTCCAACCCTGCTCCTTGAGAGACGTAATAGACTGAATTGTATAGGTCACACCAATTGTAGCAGGCCACTACACAGCTTTAAAAAGGGTTAAAATGATTTAACACCGACTACGCCACCTTGTTTGACAAGGGCAAGGTTCTCTTATATACATGTAGAACCCATTTAATTTACCACACAGGTTCTTAAATCGGGAGAGCAATTATAAAGTGCACCATGCAAAGAGGAGGCAGAATTCAAATTTAAAAAAAGTTTATTTTGTTAAAGAATAAAAGTAATAAAATACTGATATCAGTTGTGCAAAATCCAGCAAGTTCTTGTGCAAATTCAAGCAATAATTATTGTAAAGAATTATTCCCAGAACAGCAAGTAATTAAATTAACAGATTGTCAATGTTCAATAGGAGTGTCTTTGTATTAATCAACCTCAATTAATCCAGGAGATTTGCAAAGGAGTAGGGAAGTTAGAGTGCGAATATCACAAATACATAAGTGAGAAATCAAATCCAATTAAATTCAAACAGCGTAATCCAGAAAGAATAAATCAACCATATAAACACAATTAACACCAATCTCAAAGGAAATACAATAGCAAGAACTCCAAAAGTAAATCTATAGTTTCCAAATCCTGTACAGTAACCTATTGTAAGGGTTTGACCTCTTTCAAAGACACCATTATTGTGTATACTTAGTTGCAATCAATTAAAGTGAGCTGTTGCAATAATTCAACATTTTTTATTTTCTGGAATCAATTAGTTAAAATTGCATCAAAGTTACAAATTACAATTCTAGGTCTCAGTAGGTTAAAATGAAATGTAAAACCAGAAACACGGGGGAAAGAGCTTTTTTAAAAAAGGAAACAATCTTAATTAAACTCATTCAAGCAGGGCATTATAGTACTGTATGGCTAAACCCTGAATAACAGACACAGTCATTATAGCACTTTGCATAAACAATACAAACCTCTCACAAGGCAGGCTCACCGCTGCCATCCACCCAGCAGCATCCAGTCGCACTATTACAGCGTCCCAGACGCTACTCAGCTCAATTGCCAGATTAGTAAGAGTAACTAACTTCTCATAGCTTTAAGCACAAACACTCAGATCGCTCCCAGCTCTGCCAGCGCTTTCACACTCAGCTCTCCTATGTTACTTGTCAGAAGCACTTTTAAAGGCAGCGGGTGAGAGACAGCGCCTCATCCATCCGCCAGGCATTGGAGGCCAAGGAGACGGCACATGGACCATTAATGCGACTGCGCAAGCAAAGTGGCTGTGCGCAGCTGCTTAGAAAGAGAACAGAACACACAGACCTGCCAAATATTCTTTACAACACAAATAAAACCTGAGCCCTCACTACACACACAGACTGGGTTTCTGAGACGTCACTCTGCTGCTGGGCTGCTGGGACAGCAGTGTCAGCTGACCTGGAGCCGTGTCTCTGTACTGGGACAGACTGGGACACTGGACTCTGGACTCTGGACCTGTTTCATAGCTCTTCACACAGTTAGTGTCCCTATGACTCAGTCTCAGTGCACTGGGGCTCAGAGAGACAGGGGACAGACATGCAGCTGTGGACTGATTAAGACATCTGACACAGCTGGTCAGTATTGTTCAGGCGTGTGACTCCAGTCTGGGTGAGTGTCAGCTTGTCTGTATAACAACTCGGGACAAAAAATACAATTGATAAATAATGTGATAGTTGCCGTATTTCAAAAACAACAAATAAAGGATATATATATATATATATATATATATATATATATATATATATATATATATATATACTGTATAGACAGTGAGGGAAAAAAGTATTTGATCCCCTGCTGATTTTGTACGTTTGCCCACTGACAAAGAAATGATCAGTCTATAATTTTAATGGTAGGTGTATTTTAACAGTGAGAGACAGAATAACAACAAAAAAATCCACAGGTAACGAGCTGAGATTAGGAGCAGTCACTTTAAGAGAGTGCTCCTAATCTCAGCTCGTTACCTGTATAAAAGACACCTGGGAGCAAGAAATCTTGCTGATTGATAGGGGATCAAATACATATTTCCCTCATTAACATGCAAATCAATTTATAACTTTTTTGAAATGCGTTTTTCTGGAATATTTTGCTGTTATTCTGTCTCTCACTGTTAAAATACACCTACCATTAAAATTATAGACTGATCATTTCTTTGTCAGTGGGCAAACGTACAAAATCAGCAGGGGATCAAATACTTTTTTCCCTCACTGTATATAATGTTTTATATATAATACTAGCATTAGAAATAGCTTGTATACAGACTGAGCAAATTAGCTTTATCAGGCTAAGCAAAAGGTCAACAAGGTTAATTTGTTAGAAATTTCTGTCAGTAATAAAAGATCACACAGTGCTGAAATAGCCCACAGCTGTTTGTTGAAAATCTCTTAGTGGACTTAATCGTTTCTCCAGATAGGCAGGAACTGTTTTTGTTAATGATTGATTGACAGTTGTTAAATGACGACCTTGGGATGTAACCTCCCCGGTGCACATCAAAGACAGACATCTGGTTTTTGGATCCATCACTCTCCACGGGAAGACCGATCGTAAATGGACTCGGACTTGTACCTTCTGATTGGATGAACGGCCACAACATTGTACGTCATCTTCCTATAAAGCTGCACTCATGTTTGTAAACATTAAGTTAACATTAACATTAAGAAAGGGAGAGAGTTGGAGAAGGAATGAGAGGGAAAGAGAGGGAAGGAGAGGCAATGACACGCAGAGAAAGAGGAAGAGAGAACGAGTGGGGAAGAAGGAGGGGAGAGGAGAGAGATAGAGGAGTAAGATGTCAGTTAGAAGAAGAACTTGACCATTAATGACCACTTGGCCATTAATGAACACATAAAACACATAATGACATAGAATACTATTAATAGTATTAATATTAATAATATTAATAAAGACAAAAATAAAAAATAATGAAGGAGAGTGTAAAAGCCGGACACAGGGAGGGAGAGAGAGTCTCGGGTTCCGGTGGTGTGTGGGCTTTATTGTGGTTCACAGGTAAACGAGGCAAAACACAAGGGGTAAAAACAACCAAAACAAAATGTTCTCACAAAATAGGGTGCTCCGGCCAGTCAGGGTTAGGAGTGTCAGTCCTCCTTCTCAGTGGGTTAGCTGCTCTGTCGGGGAATTAAATAAGGAGGGCACAGCTGCCGCTGACGTCACAATCGCCTCGGTGCTCATTGAGTCCACAGCCTGTTAGCAAGGGAGCGACAACACAGCTGCGGCACATGAGCACCTCATCAGCGGACGTCAGCAGCAGCCATGCCGTGACAGACAGCGGCCTATCACAGAGAGGTAATGAGAAAGCAGCATCAGTAAGAGAAGAAGGGAGAGGAGGAGAGAGAGGGGACACAGGGAGGGAACGAGTGTGAGAGAGGGAGGGATGGAGGGAGAGGCAGTGGGTCTGAAGAGGGATATAAACTGTGTTGTTTCTCTCTGACAGGTGGGAGACAGACTGCTTCCCCTGAGACACAACGTCTCTCAGAGCTGAGGATTGTGCTGCTGGGGAAGAGATGGGCTGAGAAGAGTTTATCAGGAAACACCATCCTGGGCAGAGAGGCGTTTAACACTGAGAGAGAGACTGAGCAGAGTGAGAAGAGCCAGGGTGAAGTGGCCGGGAGGCAGGTCACTGTGGTCCACACACCAGGCTGGGGGTGGAGTGATTCTGTACAGGAGACTCCAGAGTGTGTTAAACAGGAGATTGTGCGCAGTGTGTCTCTGTGCCCCCCGGGACCCCACGCTCTCCTCCTCACCATTCCTGTGTTGGGCTCATTCACAGAGACAGAGAGGAGAGCAGTGCAGGAACACCTGGAGCTCCTCAGTGAGACAGTCTGGAGACACACTATAGTGCTGTTCACTGGGGGGATGAACTGGGAGACACAACCATTGAGCAGCACATTGAGAGAGGAGGGGAGGAGCTCCAGCGGCTTGTGGAGAAATGTGGGAACAGGTATCATGTTCTCAACAACAGGGACAGGGGCGACGGCACTCAGGTCACAGAGCTGCTGGACAAGATAGACGAGATGCTGGCAGGAAACAAGGAGAGATTCTTCAACAGGCAGAAATACACAGAGACCCACCAGCAGATGGAAGATCTGATTCAAAATAAACTAAAGGAGCTGAAACAGAAGATGGAGGAGGAGTGGAGCAGGAGAGAAGAGGAGCTGAAGGAGAAGATGAGAAAGACACTGAAGGAAGAGGAGGTGGAGAAAGAGACAGAGGAATCCACTCTGCCTGTCAAGTGGAGGAGCAGCCTGGAACACCCTCCAGGCAGTGAGTCTGATTAATGCTGTATCACTGACTCTGATCTCACTGGCTCTCCTCTCAGTCTGTATCATTGACTCTCTGATCTCACTGGCTCTCCTCTCAGTCTGTATCACTGACTCTGATCTCACTGGCTCTCCTCTCAGTCTGTATCACTGACTCTGATCTCACTGGCTCTCCTCTCAGTCTGTATCACTGACTCTGATCTCACTGGCTCTCCTCTCAGTCTGTATCACTGACTCTGATCTCACTGGCTCTCCTCTCAGTCTGTATCACTGACTCTCTGATCTCACTGGCTCTCCTCTCAGTCTGTATCACTGACTCTCTGATCTCACTGGCTCTCCTCTCAGTCTGTATCACTGACTCTCTGGGTGGATGTAATGAGTGAGAGATATGATATTACAAACATTACACAACACTAATTGAAGAGAAATCCTCAGCATTAACCATTACTGCAGGTTAGTTAGTTAATGAGGCTCATGTCAATCAATCATTTTTCTGTTTAGTATAGCGCCCTTCACAGGGTCGTCACTCAGATGCTGTGCAGTGAAAGGTGGCAACCTGTCACAACAGGGCAATGAGTTCACTAAGGCACTGAGAGCTTTATTAGGTCAATAATAGGATTGAAATCTCAAATCTTTATTTCACTGCTTACAGTGAGGTGACCTTTCAGTGACTTTGCTGCACAAGTTTCAGCTCCAGTCAAACAAAGCTGTTTCACCCAGACTGTGTAATGGACGTCTGTATTGCAGGGACCCAGGGTCCTGTTCAGACCTGGTGTTGAGTATTGCCACACCTCACACTAGAGCTCCACAGTGCTGCAGCATCCTGCTTCTGGTTCGTTCCTCACTGGGGACGGTGTCTCAGTAAACCCTGTTCAGTGTGCCTGTACCACGCCCTGTCCTGTGGGAGTGGGAGTAGTTGTGATTGATGTGTCCAGATCACAGCTGGAGATCTCACACCTCCTGCAGTGATGGACACCTGGCCCTCCCTGATCAGGCTTCACTCTCACGGCTGCAGGCCTGTTTCTCTGTCCCAGTCATCTCCTGTTGTCCAGATTTCACTGAGACTCTGCTGGACGCTGACACTGCGTCCATCTCCCTGTGCTCACTGATGTGAGATGTCAGTGTGAAGTGTATGAAACTGCTATTGCACACAGCTGACACGCTTCTTTCACTTGTTGTTCACAGTGGGCCTCTCATCACATGGGCTAAAGTTGCAGCAGCAGAAGTGCCGTTTGTTGCAGAAGGAGCTGGGATACCTCGGCCATAGAGTGAGTAAGGCGGGTGTGGCCCCCGACCCAGAGAAGATCGCAGCTGTAGAGAACTGGGTGGTACCCAGGACCCTGCGGCAGGTGCGGTCTTTTCTGGGATTTGTGGGGTATTATCGGCGCTTCATCCCCACCTTTGCCAAGATCGCCGCCCCCCTACATGGGTTGTTGGTAGGGGCAGCACCCTTAAAGAAACGTACCACCATTGTGTGGACGCCGCAGTGCCAGACGGCTTTTGAGCAGTTGCAAGCCAGATTGGTGAGTGCTCCCATCCTTGCCTATGCAGATTTTTCTAAACCCTTTAATTTATACACTGATGCCAGTCTAGAGGGATTGGGAGCAGTGTTGTCTCAAGTTCAGGAAGGGAAGGAAAGGGTCAGCGAAATGATCAAAACTACAGCTCCTGTAGGTTAGAACTGTTGGCTCTGAAGTGGACCATCATTTGAAAAATTTAAAGATTATCTCTGGGGGATGACCTTTACGGTCTTTACTGATAATAACCCGCTGGTGCACCATCGTACCGCTAAGTTGGGAGCGGTTGAGCAGCGGTGGGCTGCCCAAATGGCTAATTTTGTGTTTGATATTAAGTATAGGCCTGGGAAGAGGAATCAGAATGCGCATATCCTGTCCCGGCTCCCAGGGGAAGGGGGTGTCGAAGGTCCTGGTCAGGTGCGAGCTGTAAATAGGGAGGACCCGGGGGGGGATGGCTACTGTAGGAGAGCCAGTAGGTGAGCCTACACCTAGTGAAGAGTTCCCTTGGGTCAAGTGGCAGCAGGAGGACCCGGCACTCCAGGAAGTCCAGGTGTGGATAGAGAGAAATCAGTATCCCCCAAAAGAGGTTTTTTGGGCTTGGCCACCGGAAGCGTGGCGGCTGTTGCATGAGTGGCCCCAGTTACAGCTGTGTGAGGGCCAGCTGGTGCGTAACTTAGTAGGCTCGCTGATGGGAGAACAAGTTCGGCAGATTGTGGCACCCAGGGTGAAAGGAAGGCAGGTGTGCGTCCGGTACCACGAGGCGCTCGGTCATGCTGGCAGCGTTCGTATGCTCTCGGTATTGCGAGAGAGATATTTTTGGTACAGGATGGGTGAAGATTCGAAGCACTGGGTGGGGGAGTGCCCTCAGTGCTCCTGGGTGAAAGCGCAACTGGAAGCGGGGGCCCCCACAGTCTCTATTAAGACTTCCTATCACTTGGAGATAGTTGCCCTGAACCATTTGTCTTTGGGACGCCCTGACGATTACTATCCTTATGTACTGGTGATGGTGGATTTGTTCTCTCGTTTTGCATGGGCGGTGCCGGTACGGGACCAGACTGCCCCCACCACTGTAAAAGCCTTTTGGAAGGCTGTTATAAAACCATTTGGCTGTCCGGAACGCCTGCACGGTGATAGGGGGGCTAGTTTTGAATCAAAGTTGATGGCTGATCTGGCCAATATGTACGGCATCTGGAAGAGCAGGACCACTCCCTACCACCCGCAGGGCAATGGGGCCTGCGATCAGATGAACCAGACCCTTCTCTCCCTGCTGGGGGCATTGGGGGAGGCTGACCAGAGTAGATGGCCTGATCGACTCCCCAAGTTAATTCACGCCTACAATAATGTCGTTCACGGGGTATTCCCCTTTTTACCTGATGTTTGGTCGGCAGGCCCGCTTCCCTGTGGACGTGGGGTGGGTAGCCAGCCACAGGACTGAGTGCTGCATATTTAAGTGTGGCTAAGAAGGCTGGACGACAACAAGAACAGGATGGGTGCCGTCGTAACTGGGGAGCCGTAAGTACCCCCTTTTTGTCGGGAAAGAGGGTCATTCGCAATTTCCATCGCAGGGCCCAGGGCAAGCAAGTGCCACACTGGGCCCCTGACCCGTTTGTGGTGGTATCATGTTTACGGGATGGGGGCCCGGTGTATCAACTGCACCTGGAGGGTAGGGAGGGTCCTGTTCAGAGACTGAATCCGGAGACGGTGATGAGATATCTTAAGAGCAGTGACGGCGAGAGCTTCGAGCAGCTAAGTCCATGGGTTTTTGTTGACTGAATGTGTAACAGAGTGGTAATTAACTGCTCTGGCCCATTTCTCTGGTCATTGGGAATGAGGATATTACAGTTTTTCAAAATTGCATACACAATATTCTCTGAATAATACCCCAATATCGCTAAACTGTTAACACATTGCCCATTATAAAAAGTCATATCTGCAAAGCCTTACACAAAAATGAAATTCTGGCTTAAAGACTATATACACAGCCCTCAAAATCAAATAATCGGGTCAGAATCACGCACACATACATAATATCTGTTGATCACACTGAGCATTAAGAAAAATAAAGCTCTCTCATCAAAATGGAAGATTAATGTAGGAAAACAAAAAGAATCCACTAACACAACCAGTAAAGAAGAACTTTATTTTATATAAAGTTTGACCCTGGCCACCCAAAAATTATAAATGTACATATATATAACACATATTCATTTTATATCATCAAGCAACAGAAAGTTACATTATTGTACATTACACATGAATGGATAGAAAAGAAAACACTGAAACCTCAGGCATTGTCCTGCCTTTCATGTTGATTTGGCCACATGTTTTCATCCACATCACAGCTGATGTGTTCCCTGGCCAAGCAGCGGGGGAAAAAGCACCTAGCATGGCAGATCCATCCTTGGCACGCCTCTGCAGTGATATCACCGCAGGCCTCCTCCATTGCCTGGAGAAAACTCGCTTGCTGATGAGGGTTCCGATCATACACCTTCCATCGCCAAGAGGAGAAAGATTCCTCAATTGGATTGAGGAAGGAGGAATATGGTGGAAGGAAAATCATTTGGATGTGGGGGTGTTTGGTGAGCCATTCTTGGATTAGCGCTGCACGATGGAAGCTCACATTGTCCCAAATGACAGCATCAGTGGTGTGGCTTTGTATGTAGTCTCTCTGGGGGTGGGAAAAAAGGTCATACACTGCAACAAGGAATACCAGAAGGAGTGCTGTGTTGTAAGGGCCAAGTGTGACATGGCGATGGACAACCCCCTGCTGACTGATAGCAGCACACATGGTTATGTTTCCACCCCTCTGGCCAGGGACCTCCACCCTCGCTCGGTGGCCAATTATGTTCCTTCCCCGGCATCGCCTCTTGGTCAGATTTAATCTTGCCTCGTCGACATAGATGAACTCAATGTGGTCATCATTTGCATCAAGCTCAAGTATTCTCTGACCATGTAGGACCAGTGATTAGAACATGGTGCATTAGCGCACTTCCTGTACCTTTGTCTCTGCCGAGTGCACAACAGTACTGTAAACAGATTCATACTCACTGGCACATACAAGTAGCGCATCTCTTTCTCACGATCAGAGTTCCTCTCAAGTGGTACACGATATATTTGCTTCATGCTCATCCTGTGCCTTCTCAGCAAATTATCAATAGTGGATATTGAAACACTGTGTATGTTCAGAAACATCCCATTGTCCTCTAGTATACGCATTTGGATTTCTCTGAGTCGCATTATTTGCCAACACCATGTTGACTATTTCAGCCTCTTTTTCTTGGGTGAAGAGATGGTTTCTGCCACCAGCAAGTGGTCTTCTCTCAACCCTGTATGCAAACAATACAATGCCATGTGCAGACATGCAGTTCTCTTGTTGATATATGAAAGCCAAATATTGTGCATGGTAAATGTAAACCCGCTCACCGGTGCGTAGTCCTGAATGTCCTGATGATTCCAGCCACAGTAAAGCAGATCAAATTGGATCACACTCACTTCCCAGCATCCCCCATACTCGTCCCATGGTTAATTACACTATCAACCAGTGTGGCTCTTATTTCATTCGATATATTCCATCGCCTTCCTCATCCTCAATGTCTTCCCCTACCTCTTCCCCTTTCTGCATTTTGTTGTTCCATTTTTCCTGTACAATCATGAGTCCTTGTGTGACCTTTTTATACTTGAAAGAACGAGGAGAACTGAGTGAACAATTTGGTTACTGTTTTTCCCAATTGTTTACACACTAAAATTGGAACTTGAAACATAATCACAGAAACCTGAAACTCATGTACTAAGTCCCTAAACCAAGTCTGGAAAATTGCAAGCACAATTTGTAAATCATACAACTTTATTTTGGCAAATATATACAGAAATGCATATACCTTCCTAACTGAGAAATGTAGGATTGTGCTAAAGGACTTAAGGAGACAGCTTTGAAGCTCTGTGTTTTACGACAGGCCTGCTCTCACCAAAGAACACAGATAACACATCCATGCAGGAAACGTCCCCCAACTGACAAATGGGCTGCCATGCCCGTCTCCACAGAGACCAGCATCACATTGCAATTGAAGATGTATTTTGTGAAACTCAGACATTCAAAGTACTTTATATATTCCATAGACCAGGTCAACAAACACAAATACAAACTACATGCTGCTAACAGAAGTGTTACCCAGCTTCTTCCTCTTTGATAACAAACAAAAAAACACAGAGAAAGAGCACCTGGCTGGTTTGGTATCAACTGTAAGGTCCTGCTTTGAGGGACTTGAAAATGTAAGCGTTAGAACTAAAACCTGAAACTATAGAGAGTTAGAAACTCTAGGTAACATTTGAACCTTTTTCACATTCCTCAAAGCCATCACACCCCAACACACATTATGTAGGAATAATGGCAAAGCCTGCTTCGATTCAAATTTCAATTTTATTACCCCAAAAACTTGCTGGTCTGGAACCTAAGACCCCGTGACGTCAGGAGCCAGGGGGCGGGGTTAAGTCGTCTCCACCAAAAGTGATTGGCTGGAGTTCAGCCGCCATGTTTGAAATGCCGGCAGAGACGAGCAGTCAGCAGAGTTGATTAAAAATGAGCGAAACCAGCAGCGAACAGCGGCCTGTCAGAGACACTACAGTAACTATGTGTCTCACAGGTCAATGACTAGTTAGTTGTTGTCAAATGGCAGCGATGAGAGACGACTGAGCGCAGCTTCCGTGTCAGGACAGCCGTGTTACCGCGAGATTATGACGATGAGAGTTAATTACTGTTTGTAATGAAGCGCCGCTACGAGTCACGTGTCCCGGGTTGGTTTGCGCATGATTTATAATGTGAATAAATTCATTTTCTTAGCACAGGGCGAATTACACAAACCATACATATTGTACAGTAAGAGAAGATCAAATACACAGTGAGAGCTGTTAGTGATGCGTTTTGTGCTCACACGCCAGCAGTGCTGACAATGCATTATTATTATTATTATTATTATTATTATTATTATTATTATTATTATTATTATATTGTATTATTATTATTATTATTATTATTATTATTATTATTATTATTATGTATTTGTTAGCGGACGCTCTTATCCAGGGCGACTTTCTGAACATAAGAGCATCGCTGCGTGTCTGGCAACAGCGACAATGTAACAGTGATTTGGACCATCATCCCAGACTTCATCAATCAGCACAATTTCCCATCAAACCATTAACATCACCTGAGATCATCGACAGGTTATTGATCTGCCACGACTGCGCCGCAAACACCCCCAAAACAGCCGCATCCATAACCAATAGGCCAGCCTATAGCCATTGTGTTTAAACAAGAATAAAAGTAAAAATACGCCTCAAAATGAAAGAAAATGTGAACTGTGTGCGCGGTGACGAATGCATGTTAACTCATCTTGTATTTTATTCAATACAGTAAAAGTGTCTGAAATAGCGAATCGGTGTCAATCCCTTAATGCATCAATACAAATAAATACAAATAAAAGGCTGAGTTATCTTTGCATATTCGTATAGTTGTATTTTCGTTTCTGCTACATGTGTGATGTCGCGTTTTGTTGTTTGTTTTTTACAATGTATCTGCTGTGTGTGACGCTTTAATGAGTTTGATTATGATGTATAATAGTGTTTATAGTCGCAGTCCTCGGTGCTGATTATTATTATTATGTGTGACGCTTTAATGAGTTTGATTGTGATGTATAATAGTGCCTCGGTGCTGATTATTATTCTGTGTGATGCTTTAATGAGTTTGATTATGATGTATAATAGTGTTTATAGTCGCAGTCCTCGGTGCTGATTATTATTCTGTGTGATGCTTTAATGAGTTTGATTATGATGTATAATAGTGTTTATAGTCGCAGTCCTCGGTGCTGATTATTATTCTGTGTGATGCTTTAATGAGTTTGATTATGATGTTTAATAGTGTTTATAGTCGCAGTCCTCGGTGCTGATTATTATTCTGTGTGACGCTTTAATGAGTTTGATTGCGATGTATAATAGTGTTTATATTCGCAGTCCTGGTGCTGATTATTATTATTATGTGTTTCTCTTCTACTCCACGCTTGGGAACGCCCACACCAGTGACGTCAGCGTTCGGTTCCAAAACCGGTGGAAACGCGGGCCGGTTCCCAAAACATCAGCTGGATCCCAGGCCGAGCAGCGGCTCCATGTCGGTGGAAAAGCGCTATCAGTAAATTCACGGGTAGTATATTAGTGTACTAGTCAAGAATTAGGTAAACCACAATTACATAAATCCTAGTTGTGTTTGGGATCTGAACTGTAGGAACGGGCAGCGTAATCATGAGACTTGTTTGTTATTTTACATGTTCTGTGCTCGAGTCAAAACTCGAGTATTGGATAGATCTCCTCTCACTCTTACTTCTAATATTATCCACCCTGCTTGTCTCTGTCCTGTCTTTGCAAATAAATGGTGTCTATTTACATTTTTAATAAACCTATATCTGTATAAAACAAAACAGCCTCAAGGTTAATTCATGCAGATCAACCTCACCACTGATCTGAGCTCGTATTAGTAAAGTATTGTGGTAACTTGCGTATCAACCCGGTCTTGTTTTCAGAGGACTTGACCGCTGTGGGTTGTATGTGTGGGGGTCACTAGATAAAAGGACTTTACTCAGCAAATACTATTTCTTCTGATATCGCTACCACATACCAGTTTAAAGTCCTAGTACTTAGTAATAAAACAAAACTGTCATGACAAATGAAAACAATTTGTCCATTGCAACATTTTGGCTGTATCTTATCAGATCAGCATCCTTCCATTTCATTAAACTATTTACAAATTCCTGCTTTACACTCAGTTTCCAATTCTATATCACACTTGTTGCAAAACAATTAAACTCTCTGTAGTCCATTTGGAAAGCAATGCCAATCACAATGCCAATTACAATTACAGCAATGTAATTTCATATTGAAAGAAAATAGATATTTTAGCTTACTGTAACCAATCATATCATATTTTTGGATCTTCTGCAGAACTGAGAGACAGCCAAGTCATGGTGGAAGACACCGGCTGTTCACAGCAGAACAGGAGACCGCTATTGTGAACATGGTGGTGGCAAACAATACCATTAGACTATGAGAAATCCAGAACCCCATAATTGCTGACAAAACAATATTAAATAACATTCACCAGGTGGGCTTGTCTACATTGGACTGTGTATTACAGCACAACTGAATCCGGATGAAACAGGTCTACAGGGTGCCATTTGAGCGAAACTTATTAAAGAACAGCGCTATGAATATGTGCAAGTAAGTACTATACTGTGAATCAACTATCATATCAGCACTGTATAGACACATTACAGTACTGTAATCCAGTGCATTGTGCCTCACCATATTGACTGCTCTAGGTCTATTTCACATATTGTTTCAGAGAGTCTTGGAGCTGGATGCCGCTGCAATTCAGCATGTTTATATGTACATTGATGAGGCTGGCTTCAACCTAGCGAAAAGAAGTGGACGGGGATGGAACATTATTGGCCACCGTGCCATTGTGAATGTCCCTGGACAGCGTGGAGGGAATATCTCCATGTGCGCAGCCGTTAGCCAGCAAGGTGTCCTCCATCACCATGCCAGCCTTGGTCCCTACAACACCGCCCTTCTCATCACAGTCCTGGACACACTACATGGCATCCTCATTCCAGCCGAGCAGAGGGGTGGACCAGAGCAGCCCAGGTATGTTGTCATCTGGGACAATGTGAGTTTCCACCAGGCTGCTCTGGTCCGCAACTGGTTCATCAACCTCCACAATTTATTGTTCTATACCTCCCACCATATTCCCCATTCCTAAACCCAATTTAAGAGTTTTCTTCAGCATGGCGATGGAAGGTGTATGACCACCATCCTCTCGCACGCATGCCTCTTCTCCAGGCAATGGAGGAGGTATGTGGTGAAGCTGATGTGGGGGCTTTCTGCGGCTGGAAGATTCCAGAAGATTCTTCCCCGGCTGTTTAGCCAGGGAGAACACCTCTTGTGATGTAGATGAGGTGCTGTGGCCAGACCAAAATAGGAGGCGGGATGCAGCCTAATTTCTTTTGTCTTACAGTACGTATTCATAGTGCAGTTGTTTCACTCTGTCAGACTTTCGCTCAAATGGTGCTCTGTAGAGCTGCTTCATACGAATCTGATGGCATTTCAGGAGATGGTCAAGTGTGGATAATCTCATCCTATTTATGTTACTGAATGTTGTGTTGTCAGTGATGATGTGGTGTTGCAGTTGTCGTACACGTATGCTGTTGTTTGCTGTGACCATAGTCACTGTGTTGTTCCTGCTCTGTTGTGAACAGCCGGTTTCTTCCTCCATTGAAGGGTCGTCTAGCATGTCTGCAAAAACATGATGTAAATGGTTAGGGTGCAAGATTAATTTCAGTATGAAATGAAATGGTACTGTAGTGCTGTAAGGACAGTAGCATGGTATAGAGGGTATGTTTACTTACCTATTCTCATTGTGAAATGTCCAGATCACACTTGCTGCAGTGTAGAGGCTCAAGTTAGGCTGGACCCTCGGCCCAGCCTACCTGCAACTCAAACCATGGTTGACCACATGGTCAACCAAAGTGGCCTGGATCTCATCTGTGATTGTTCTCCTTCCTCCTCTTTCTTGTCCCACTCCTCATCGTCATCCTCTTCCCCCTCCTTCTCCTTGTTCTTGTCCTTGTCCTCCTCTTTGTCCTCATCCTCCAATTTGTCCTCGCCCTTGTCCTCCTCCTCGTCCTCCTCCTTGTCCTCTTCCTCCTCCTTCTCCTCCTTGTCCTCATCCCCCTCTTACTCTCACTCCTCTTCCTCTAACTCTCTCTCCAAAATTGGCCTCCATTGTTGTCCAAACCAAGAAAGCCAACCTGAAGCCTATTTTTAGTGCTCGAGCTCTGATTTCTAAGTGAAGAAATTAGCTGTAAGTGTTTTCACATGTGAGCACTGGGTGTAGGTAATCGGTAAATGAGTGTGGCATTTTGAATGGCAGTGTTTTCCAAATGAAACACAAGAGCTGTTAGTTTAAAATGATGCATCTAATGTAGAGAACTGTGTTTAGTGTTTTGCAAAAAGTGTGTTTTACAATTGCAAACGGAGTAAAGCAGATCATGTGCTTGCAGTTTTGCAGGTGTCACGGTTGCACCTCGGGGAGCACAGAAACAGGGGACCCAAGTGCAGTGCGTGGTCGGACAGAAGCGGGTCGGGAGCAGGCGGATCAGGGCAATGGAGGCTAGACAGAGACGTGGTCGAGGTCACAGGCGTGGGTAGTGGGATCGGGCAAACAAGGCAACAAGGGAGAGACAGAATCGTGGTCGGAAAGTCAGGCGAGGGTTCATGGAAATACAGATACCAGGCACGGGGATACAGGGCTCTAGGAGAGGACACGGGAAGAAGGCTCAGGATTGCAGTGACTACTGGCAAAACTTTACCCCGAGTGAGGGAAGTGAGGGGATTATATAGGGCACAGGAAACCAGGTGGGAAAGTGCAGGACGAATAGGAACATAGGGAGAGTGAACATGTGCACATGGGAAACCGGAATTGACAGGAGCTGGGAGAAGGAACAGGAAAAGATAGGGTGATGGCGGCCTCTAGTGGAGAGAGAGGGTGAGTACTGGGGAACCGTGACAGCAGGCTTGGTCTGATGATTAGGTGCATGAGTTAATGGTTTCACTGAGTGTGTCTCAAATACCATTTTTAGTGTGTAAGCGATTGTAAAAAAATTAAAACCCCACAGGGGTACCCCACAACTAATGTTACTAAAATAAGAACATTCCTAAATTCAATTTATATACAAGCATTAATGCACATTTTCAAAAATATGCACTAGGGATGCAAAATATGAACTAACTAGCTTTATCTCCTGTCAATCATTAAGCGCCGCCCTGCCCAACGCACTGGAGTGTGAGAGGGACTGAGTAACGCCCCTGAAACACTGAGACTGGACTCTGTCCTGTGCTGAGCCCTGTGTGTTACACAGCACTGTGTGTGTCTCGCCTGCTGCTCACATTGGGACACATTACACCGACACCCAGAGACCCAGAGAGAGAGGGCCGAGCCGGGCTGTGATCGGGTCAGTCCTCTGTGTCTGACGTGTCAATATGAGCTGAGATCCAGGGGCCAGAATCACTCAGAGGACCGTGGAGCTCAGCTGCAGAGGGAGACTCAGTGTCTGTGCAGGAGAGACGGCCATGATGTGAGAGAGAGGCTGGAGGGGCACAGGGGACACAGCGGGGCCTCTCTGCTCTATCAGACCAGACACAGGACAGGAGGGGTGAAGCAAACTGAGACGCCTGTACAAGGTCAGGGCTGAGGGGTGTGTGGATTATACAGTGTGTTATTCAGTGTGTGTGTGGTTTATACAGTGTGTTACACAGGGTGTGTGTGTTGTATACAGTGTGTTACACAGTGTGTTGTGCAGTGTGAGGTGTGTGTGGTTTGTACAGTGTGTTATACAGGGTGTATGTGGTTTATACAGTGTGTTATACAGTGTGTGTGTGTGGTTTATACAGTGTGTCATACAGGGTGTGTGAGGCTTATACAGTGTGTAATACAGGCTGTGTGTGGTTTATACAGTGTGTTGTACAGTGTGTTGTTCAGTGTGAGGTGTGTGTGGTTTATGCAGTGTGTTATACAGGCTGTGTGTGGTTTATACAGTGTGTTTATACAGGCTGTGTGTGGCTTATACAGTGTGTTATACAGGGTGTGTGTGGATTATACAGTGTGTTGTACAGAGTGTAGTGCAGTGTTAGGTGTGTGTGGTTTATAAAGTGTGTTATACAGAGTGTGTGGTTTATACAGTGTGTTATTCAGGGTGTGTGTGGTTTATACAGTGTGTTGTACAGTGTGAGGTGTATGTGGTTTATACAGTGTGTTATAGTGTGTGGTGTGTGTGGTCTATACAGTGTGTTATCAGTGTGTTGTGCAGTGTGAGGTGTGTGGTTTATACAGTGTGTTATATGAGTCCAGGTGGAGAGAGGAGTCTAATCCTCTTGCTGACTAGAGCAGCAGCTTCACTCGGGTCTTTCTTAGCTGCCGTGTCGCTGGTTTGGAGTGTTTAGTCAGAGAAACACATTTTAGAAAACCTCTCTCTCGCTGTCAGGCTGAGGCTCATAAGGCTCTTATTATCCAGTCCAGTCCCTCTGGATGTGAGTGCAGGACGCCTCACTCTCTGTGACTGCTCACACACACACACACAGACTGGGTTTCTGAGACGCCACTCTGCTGCTGGGCTGCTGGGACTACAGTGTCAGCTGACCTGGAGCCGTGTCTCTGTACTGGGACAGACTGGGACACTGGTCTCTGGACTCTGGACCTGTTTCATAGCTCTTCACACAGTTAGTGTCCTTATGACTCAGTCTCAGTGCACTGGGGCTCAGAGAGACAGGGGACAGACATGCGGCTGTGGACTGATTAAGACATCTGACACAGCTGGTCAGTATTGTTCAGGTCTGAGGCGTGTGACGCAGTCTGGGTGAGTGAGACGCAGTTTGTGCAGGTGAGTGTAGAAGGCATGTCTGCTCACCTGTATTTCACTCACTGCTTTATTCAGCCCTGAATGACACAGGGGCTCTGGACTCTGGACTCAACAGACTCCTGTGTCTTAATCTCCTGGGTGTGTTTTATTGCTCTCTAGCAATATAACATTTTATTCAGCAAATTAGTTTCACTTTCTCCACAGAGCTGACATGCTGACAAAGTGGGTTTTATCTCCTGCTCTGAGTCACAGATGGGTGTTACAGTGACTCCCAGTGGGAGCCGTGTGTCAGAGGTGTGAATAAAGACACTCAGAGGAGAGGTGTCCACAGTCAGAGCTGAGGAGAGACAGCAGGAGGTCCCCTGTACAGCGGGCTGCAGACTGGGCAGCAACCCCATCTCCTCTTACTCTTCCTCCTCCTCTTCTGCTCCATGTCTAGATCAGGACAGCGGGATTCACTCAGAGCGGCTGTGAGAGAAGTGAGGTCTGCAGGTCGCTGTGCAGCTCAGAGATCCAGTGTGACTCTGTCTGGTATAAAAGTGCTCTGATTGCCGCTGTGTTTGAACAGACGCGCCCAGGTCCTGCTTAACGATGCTGTCCAATCAGCAACACAGGAGGACTCATATTGGACTGTACAGGGACACACTCTACACACTGATATCTGTGGTACAATGGACTGTGTGTCTCCAAGTGTGTGAACACACATACAGATACAGAATATACTGATAATGCCACACACACATGCACACACGCACACACGCACACACACACACACAGACAGAGACAACACACAGAGAGACACACACACAAAGAGACAGAGACACACACACACGTGACAGGAACAGTGTCAGTAGTATAAGAAGTCCATATATCACTCAAATTTTATTTTTCATATTTCAGGTCAGACAGTTGTGCAGTGTAACTGGACTGGAGCTGGACTGGGGAATGTTCTTCACTGAGAGCTAATGTGTCCTAGAGGTACCATAGATACCAGTGTTTAGAGTGATTCCCAGTATACTATAAAATGAAGATTTGTGTTGCAGAGCAGGAGCTCAAACAAGTGCCTCCCAAACTGGGGCCCTGGAGCCCTGGGTGTCCTCAGAGACAGGCCAGGCTGTATGTCCAGCACTGTCCCCCAGTAACCAGCTGTGCTCTCGTTCACAGAGACGCTGGACTGCGGACAGGGAGCAGCAGCAGCTGGGCTGAACATCTGGAGGAGCCACTGAAACACCTGGATCTGTACCCTGAGCTCCTCTGGTTTCTACAGGGACTCATTACTGAGCCTCTGAACACCTGGAGCCCCTTTGCCACAGAGGGGACAGATAAGGACTGTGTGTGTGAAGGGACAGTGGACACTGAGCAACACAGCAACTGAGAGAGAGACGAGAGACCAGTGACCTCTGGAGGGAGAGAGCAATGACTGTCAGAGATGGAGAGAGAGAGAGAGAGAAAATACAGTGAAAAGAGGCAGAAAAGAGAGACAGAAGGAAAGTAATGGAAGAAAAGTCCTTCAACAGCTGATCTAAGAGAGAGAGAGAGAGAGATGGCAAGCAGATGGTCCTCCTCCCTTGGTGGTGAGTCGCTGCTCTGTGTTTCTGTCCTCTGTGTCCCTCAGGAAAGACTGTCCCTCTGTCCTCCCGTCCCCAAGTTAAAGTGTCCGCTGAGTCCCACTGAGAGAGTTATTAGAGGGACTGAGACACAGCTGATGGGCAAACTGTCTGACTGGAGTGACTGTAGGAAATACACTAGCAACACACCAGCAACACAATACACACACACTACACACACACACACACACATACATAACACACACACACACACTACACACAACACACACACACACACCATACAACACACACACACAAACACTACACACACACACACTACACACTACTCACACACACACACGCACACACACACACACTACACACACAACACACACACACACTACACATACCACACACACACACACACACAACACACACACACTACACACACAACACACACACACACACTACAACACACACACACACACTACACACACAACACAAACAGACACACAACACCACACTGGAATACACACCATAAGAGAATAGAGCTGCAATGGGATACACATATTCCGGGGAGGGAGAGAGAGGGTTGGAGAGCAACAGAGGGATGGAGAGAGAGTGAGAGAAGAGGTGAAGGGGGAGAGATGGAGAGAGTGGGAAGGAAAAGAGAGGGGGAATGGGGAGACAGATGGAGAGAGAGGTAGAGAGCAAGGGAGAGAGGGAGAGAGAAAGTGGTCATTATTAAGAAAGACTCACTGTTATTAGTGTGATGTCATCAGAGAGAGACAGGAGAGAGAGTCTGTGTTCAAAACCGCATACTACCCTACTACATACTGCATGAGTACATACTGCAGCTACATACTGATTTCTGACTATAAGTAGTTCAGTGCACAGTATGAAGATAAATGATTATGTGTACTATATATGTCATGTGACCTCATGTGACAGACATGTGAAGCATGATGGGATGCAGTATTGCTTGTGGTGAGTTCTGGTTGTATTCTGCTTGTTTTGGCGAATGTAGCCATCCGGATGTTTTTACCACACTACAAATGCATGTACTACATCCAGTATGAATACTGTATACTACTGAAATGTTGGTATGTAGTGTGGTAGTATGCCGTTTCGGAGTCATGATTATTACTATAATTATTATTACAGTTATTTTTATGATTACTGTCTTTTGGGAGGGACAGGATGGGGAGGGAGGAAGAGAGAATGGGAGAAAAAAGATAGAGAAAACAACATCAATAGAAGAAAGGGAGGGAGGAAAAGTGGGAGAGAGAGACCAAATGCGGTAGATGGGAGGCCAGGGAGGAAAGATGGGAGAAATGGAAGAGGGAGGGAAGTGGAGTGAGATAGAGGACAGAAAAAAGCAATGTCAGTTAGAAGAAGGTGACAGGTTTCGCCATTAGAGAAAAATAAGTCAAATAAAAACACATAAATGATTAAAAGATTAATAATAATATTAATAATAAAGCAAAATAAATAAAAGACACCAGAGAAAAAGAAAAAGAGATAATGAGAAAGCAGCATCAGTAAGAGAAGAAGGGAGAGGAGGAGAGAGAGGGGAGACAGGGAGGGGACAAGTGTGGGAGAGGGAGGGATGGAGGGAGAGGCAGTGGGACTGAAGAGGGATATAAACTGTGTTGTTTCTCTCTGACAGGGGGGAGACAGACTGCTTCCCCTGAGACACAGCGTCTCTCAGAGCTGAGGATTGTGCTGCTGGGGAGGAGAGGGACTGGGAAGAGTTCATCAGGAAACACCATCCTGGGCAGAGAGGCGTTTAAGACTGGGAGAGTAACTGTGCAGAGTGAGAAGAGCCAGGGTGAAGTGGCCGGGAGGCAGGTCACTGTGGTCCGCACACCAGGCTGGGGGTGGAGTGATTCTGTACAGGAGACTCCAGAGTTGGTTAAACAGGAGATTGTGCGCAGTGTGTCTCTGTGTCCCCCGGGACCCCACGCTCTCCTCCTGGCCATTCCTGTGGGGAGTTACTCATTCATAGAGAGAGAGAGGAGATCAGTGCAGGAACACCTGGAGCTCCTCAGTGAGAGAGTCTGGAGACACACTATAGTGCTGTTCACCTGGGGGGACAAACTGAGAGACACAACCATTGAGCAGCACATTGAGAGAGGAGGGGAGGAGCTCCAGCGGCTTGTGGAGAAATGTGGGAACAGGTATCATGTCCTCAACAACAGGGACAGGGGCGACGGCACTCAGGTCACAGAGCTGCTGGACAAGATAGAGGAGATGGTGGCAGGACACGGGGGCTGGCACATCACTACTGAGAGGAACTGGGAGATGGTAAAGAGGATCAGACAGAGGGTGAAAGAGAAGAAACAGAGGGATGAAGAGAGAAAGAGAGAGGTAGATCAAATCAGAAAGGAGTGCGAAGAGAAGGAAGAGGAGCTGAAACAGAAGATGGAGGAGGAGTGGAGCAGGAGAGAAGAGGAGCTGAAGGAGAAGTATAGAGAGAGGGAGAGAGAGAGGGAAGAGGAGCTGAAACAGAGGATGGAGGAGGAGTGCAGCAGGAGAGAAGAGGAGATGAAGGAGAAGAGAAAGACACTGAAGGAAGAGGAACTGGAGAAAGAGACAGAGGAATCCACACTGCCTCTCAAGAAGAGGAACAGCAAGGAACACCCTCCAGGCAGTGAGTCTGATTAATGCTGTATCACTGACTCTGATCTCACTGGCTCTCCTCTCAGTCTGTATCACTGACTCTGATCTCACTGGCTCTCCTCTCAGTCTGTATCACTGACTCTGATCTCACTGGCTCTCCTCTCAGTCTGTATCACTGACTCTGATCTCACTGGCTCTCCTCTCAGTCTGTATCACTGACTCTCTGATCTCACTGGCTCTCCTCTCAGTCTGTATCACTGACTCTGATCTCACTGGCTCTCCTCTCAGTCTGTATCACTGACTCTGATCTCACTGGCTCTCCTCTCAGTCTGTATCACTGACTCTGATCTCACTGGCTCTCCTCTCAGTCTGTATCACTGACTCTGATCTCACTGGCTCTCCTCTCAGTCTGTATCATTGACTCTCTGATCTCACTGGCTCTCCTCTCAGTCTGTATCACTGACTCTGATCTCACTGGCTCTCCTCTCAGTCTGTATCACTGACTCTGATCTCACTGGCTCTCCTCTCAGTCTGTATCACTGACTCTCTGATCTCACTGGCTCTCCTCTCAGTCTGTATCACTGACTCTCTGGGTGGATGTAATGAGTGAGAGATATGATATTACAAACATTACACAACACTAATTGAATAGAAATCCTCAGCATTAACCATTACTGCAGGTTAGTTAGTTAATGAGGCTCATGTCAATCAATCATTTTTCTGTTTAGTATAGCGCCCTTCACAGGGTCGTCACTCAGATGCTGTGCAGTGAAAGGTGGCAACCTGTCACAACAGGGCAATGAGTTCACTAAGGCACTGAGAGCTTTATTAGGTCAATAATAGGATTGAAATCTCAAATCTTTATTTCACTGCTTACAGTGAGGTGACCTTTCAGTGACTTTGCTGCACAAGTTTCAGCTCCAGTCAAACAAAGCTGTTTCACCCAGACTGTGTAATGGACGTCTGTATTGCAGGGACCCAGGGTCCTGTTCAGACCTGGTGTTGAGTATTGCCACACCTCACACTAGAGCTCCACAGTGCTGCAGCATCCTGCTTCTGGTTCGTTCCTCACTGGGGACGGTGTCTCAGTAAACCCTGTTCAGTGTGCCTGTACCACGCCCTGTCCTGTGGGAGTGGGAGTAGTTGTGATTGATGTGTCCAGATCACAGCTGGAGATCTCACACCTCCTGCAGTGATGGACACCTGGCCCTCCCTGATCAGGCTTCACTCTCACGGCTGCAGGCCTGTTTCTCTGTCCCAGTCATCTCCTGTTGTCCAGATTTCACTGAGACTCTGCTGGACGCTGACACTGCGTCCATCTCCCTGTGCTCACTGATGTGAGATGTCAGTGTGAAGTGTATGAAACTGCTATTGCACACAGCTGACACGCTTCTTTCACTTGTTGTTCACAGTGGGCCTCTCATCACGCCGTAAGTAGACTGTTTTGTGTTTTCTTCTCTGTGTCCGTTAATTAAATCGTGCCCAGTGGGCTTTGGCTTCAGACCTGTCCTGTCCTGTCACAGTGATCAGTGCTGGGACAGGGATGTGTTTCAGATACAGTCTTGTTAAACTTCCCAATTCATTCATTGTGTGTTGTCTTCCTCACAGGAGGCAGCATTGACTCAGGTGAGCAGATTTCTCTTCTTTATTGGGATCATGTTTCCAGCCCAATGTGAATTGATTGCAGTGCTGCTGTCAACATGTGAGAGAGAGTCACTCAATAGGGACGGGTCCAGAGTATTGAACCATTCTCTCCTACGATGCTCAGTGTGTGTGTTTGTGTGTGTGTGTGAGAGAGAGAAAGACAGAAGGAGACAATGGGACAGAGAGAAGATAACTGACTATGAGATAAATGAAGAGTGGAGGCAATAATTAAACACAGATGTGGACAGAAGTCCAATGAGAGAGGAGCTAACCCAGGATCCTAAGAGCAGATCGACAACATCTCTCCTGCTTTCTGGAAGCACTATATAGCATTGCCCAGCTACGCCTCCTGCAGGTTAACTGCTGAAATGTCTAAAGAAAAGAAAACTCAAATTTACACTGATGCCTTTTGCTTTTCTTTTAATTTGTGTCTCACAGTCTGGTCCTCTTCCTCGGGTAAGTATTAAATATTGTCATTCTCTCTGGTTGGGTTATGTGAATGGGCTACAGTGCAGCTCTGCCAACAAGTGAGATGGGACACAGCTTTACAACGTAAGAATAAACCCCACAGAAACACAGATTTCCTCTCAAACACATACAGAGGACAGAGACAGAGATCAGATCAGAGAGAGATCACATCCCCCAGGTGTGAAACAGGCTCCTGCTGTGCTTTAGTCAAATATTGAATGAATGCTGATCATTATACATCTGATTTGCTTAATTCCTCACAGCGCACTCCTCTATTCAGTGAAGGGGTTGGTTTAGCATCTTCTCAAACAAACTCGACTCCTTTAACCACATTTTCTGCATGGTTTGAGCTGTCAACACGAGAGGACAGTCGTCTCCACACCAATACACACTACTCCTCACACACACCCCGTAGGACAGGAGACATACTGGGAGAGACAGACAGAGAGACAGCAGATACAGAATCCCTCAGGGCAGGATACTAGGTGTGTTTCTGATTCATATTACACTACATTGAATGTCATTACTTGTGTCTTCTCAATTCCTATATCTCTAACAGGTGTCAGCAGGGATTCAGGTGAGAAGAGTTACCTGTTCAGTTTAAGATGACTGTTTCTAACCCAGTGTCCACTGGCTGCAGTGCTGGACCGGTCAATATTAGAGAGAGAGACGTGTGTTTATACCAACACCAGTCTGCACAGCAATGCATATGTCTGAGACTAACACAGCAGGACAGGAGAGAGAGAGAGAGAGAGAGAGAGAGAGAGAGAGAGAGAGAGAGAGAGAGAGAGAGAGAGAGAGAGATGCAAGCTAACACGTTCACTGATTGGCAGGGTGGATGCTGAAGCACGATCATTAAGTCACACAGAAGTGGGCAATGCCTGTAGCGATGTCTGCTGGTCTCTTTAATGTCTGAAACAGTGTTTTGCAAGTGTCTTAGGGGTTTGTGAATGTTGCTGAACATGGGCCCTTCTCAAGTGTGATCAGTGCTGTGAAATGACATGTATTTCAGACTAATTTTATACTATGTATGATATTATACTATTAAATAACATGTATTAAATTACATGTGTTTCTTATATCTTTCCATTTCCTGGACATCCCCAGGATACAGCACTGGCTCAGGTAAGCATGTTTATCTGCTGTATTGAACTCACATGTCTCCACCCCAGTGTGCCCTGTCTGAGGCGCTGCCAGTCACAGAGAGGGCCGAGAGCTTCACAGCCAGCCCTGACTCTCAGCAACGCACACATCTCCTCAGACACACAGGCAGAGCAGACATGCACTGAGACACAGGACATGTCATGGACTTCCTCAGTCCACAGCAAATGCAAATGTACAGAAGACATAATGAGAGCTCAGATATCCTTTCATAATTAATGCTAATTTGGAACAGGTGGGCATGATAGGGAGAGAGATATAATAATGGAGTAATGAATACAGGCCTTTCCATATGAAGTCAGTTAATACAATCACACGGTCACCCAGAAGACCAGAGCTCAGAGAGAGAGAGTCTGGATCAGAGAGTATAAAACACATTAACACTCAGAGGGACAAGGGACACAGTGGGAGGAGGAGTCCAGTGAGAGTCGGTCATCATTGCTTGTCAATATCATTTCAGAAAAATATGTAAATATTGATCTCTTGTTTTATGATCCCTTTGCTTTATTTCAGAAAACCCCCGATGGTATCTAATGAGATGTGAGTACAAGTCTGCTGGGTCTCACTGGCTGCATGAACTAAAATGATTGACTAATATTGATGAAAAAAGGAGACAAGGATAGTAGAAACAGAGATGATAACACAGAATCCCCAGTTAGAAATGTGCAGAACAGGACAAAGCAGAGCAGAATATCACACACATTCACTGGCACTTGGGTGTCTGACCTCACAGAGCAGGACACCCAATATCACACTGACAGCTCTGCTGGGGCTTCTGACCAGCCACGGTGAACGAGCCCATGGCAGTGCTGTCCCACTCAGACACTGTGCGGTGAACGAGCCCATCGAGTCTAGACATAATGAAGCATGTATAAATGATTGCGTATGATCTGTATTAGAGGGAGAGGAGAGGGGAGGGAATGAGTGTGGGAGGGATGGGGAGGGATGGAGGGAGAGGCAGTGGGACTGAAGAGGGATATAAACTGTGTTGTTTCTCTCTGACAGGGGGGAGACAGACTGCTTCCCCTGAGACACAGCGTCTCTCAGAGCTGAGGATTGTGCTGCTGGGGTGGAGTGGATGGACTGGGAAGAGTTTATCAGGAAACACCATCCTGGGCAGAGAGGCGTTTAGGACTGAGCTAGTGACTGAGCAGAGTGAGAAGAGCCAGGGTGACGTGGCCGGGAGGCAGGTCACTGTGGTCGACACGCCAGGCTGGGAGAGGTACGATTCTGTACAGGAGACTCCAGAGCGGCTCAAACAGGAGATTGTGCGCAGTGTGTCTCTGTGCCCCCCGGGACCCCATGCTCTCCTCCTGCTCATTCCTGTGTTGGGCTCATTCACAGAGAGACACGGGAGATCAGTGCAGGAACACCTGGAGCTCCTCAGTGAGACAGTCTGGAGACACACTATAGTGCTGTTCACCTGGGGGGACAGACTGGGAGACACAACCATTGAGCAGCACATTGAGAGAGGAGGGGAGGAGCTCCAGCGGCTTGTGGAGAAATGTGGGAACAGGTATCATGTCCTCAACAACAGGGACAGGAGCGACAGCACTCAGGTCACAGAGCTGCTGGACAAGATAGAGGAGACTGGCAGGACTGGAGATAGGATGGCTGCAGGAGAAGGGATGAAAAACTGTAAAACTGAAAAACTGGAAAACTGGATCTTACCCAGCAGTAAGTCAGTGTGGTCACACACTTCTGTCACTCCACAGCACTGAGGCCTCTTACTGACAGCACACTGACACACAGCTCTACTACACCCCTGACTGTGTCACTACAGCACACTGACATACAGCTCTACTACACCACTGACTGTGTCACTACAGCACACTGACATACAGCTCTACTACACCACTGACTGTGTCACTATAGCACACTGACATACAGCTCTACTACACCACTGACTGTGTCACTATAGCACACTGACACACAGCTCTACTACACCCCCGAACTGTCTCTCTGTCCTGGAGGAGCCCTGAGCCCCAGTGTGCTCTGTACAGCCATGGGGACTGACAGCTGTGCTGAAGAGGCTGTGGGACTGGGGCTCCTGAGCTGGACACCCTGCTCTGAGCTCACACTGCTGCGGGGCTCATGTGGACACCCTGTGCTAGACAGTATTTAATGCATTTCGTTACACTGACTGAACTGTATATAAATGAACAGGTTTAACATCACTGTCTGTGTGTAAAGATATTAAAGTGCTGTGTGTTGTTCTGTACGTTTATATCATATGGACTGAGCTGTAAATATCTGCTTTACATCAGTGTGACCTGTACATATCTAAACAGTGCCTGATACAGGAGTGCCCACTGTACTGTGTTAAAGGGCTCTATATTGTTTTATATGTTTATATCATACCGATAATTACCCTTATTAATATTTAACTAAAATCTTCAATCTCTGACACAAAAAAAGTCATCACTCAGGGGAGCTGCTCTGACACTGTACTGAGAGACAGAGAGGTTCATACAATTAAACAAAGTCTTAGAAGTCGTCATTTTTAACACGTACAAATATCTGTGTGACTGAATACTGAGACAATCACAATGACACTGAGTCGCTGATCTTTCTATTGCTCTAAATGAGTGGTTTATATTGTGTTGCAGTGCCACTGTGTGGTGGGAGTGTGTATTGCAGCGTGGCATCCCTGCCCTTCTCTCAGTGTCAAACCCACAGATATTCACTCTGGCTCTGATGCCACTGCAGTGTTTCAAAAGATCTGACTGGTGTCCTTGTCCTTGTCATTAAAGCTCTTGTCCGTTGATTCCAGACACAGTAATAAATGACAAACACATCTCTGACCGTGTCAGTTCACACACAGTTGTAGCCGCAGCTGCACAATGTCACACATGTCCCCACGATGAGTGAGACTCAGAGAGACGGCTCTGCTGTCCTGTCCTGCCTTGGTCTCAGTGCTGAGGGACTGTAGAAATATGAAGTGCAGTAATTCACCAGAGATTCGTCCCATAACATCTGTGTGCCGCACATTCCCACGAGATCAGCCTTCAGTCAACACAATCAAAGGGTTGTGCATATTACTCCACACTTTGTAGTTTTTGGTCATCAAACAGTTTTGACATTGCATCACATTTCCTGCCATCCAGCAGTCCGATGAATCGCAGGAGTCCGAAACTGCTGTACCGAGCTTTGACTGGCTCTCTGATATTGTCTGTAATTGTAAAGAAAAGACCCATGAACTGAAATACAGATAACTGAAAATACAGAATATGAAATATTTGTAAAATACATGCCAACGCTGTCATCCGTGTGTGAACTGTGTGGATTTGAAACTGGTCTCATTCAGATAATAATGTATTCCTCTCAACTGGTTGTTAATGAGCGAGCCGTAGCACATTGACAGTGGCAGAGAGGAGCTGTAGACACCGGCACGCTGCAGTCACACACATGGTGATGCCGGGGGGCGCTGTGTTAATGCAATAAACACATTGTGACTCATTCTGACAGAGACTGGTTCCTCTGTGTCCCTGATTTCCTCATGAGAAGCCGTAACACGTCCACAGTCGCAGTCAGAGATGGCGGGAGGTTTGGGGGAGGCCTGTGCTGCCCAGCTCTCCCACTCTGACTCTGTCAGTGTCATAGTCCCATGTGCTTCCTCTGTTTCTGCCCAATGACTCTTACTGAGCCGGCCAGCACGCTCACACAGGCACCTTTATTATGGGACCAGTTACACAGCACCAGTCCAGTACAACACCAGAGACACACACAGCTGCTCACTGTCTGCAGCCGCACTGAGCACAACACGCCTGACACGCACACAGGGCTGAGTGCGAGTGCCACGCTGCTGTGGCTTCAGGATTCAAAGCAACTCCAAGGAGAACATCTGATGCAAACATCTATCAAAATGCACCAGTATGACCAGAGAGCAATGCACTTCAGTGTGTTAAAACTGTCAGCACACACCACCTGCACCTCTACCAGGAGAGTTTTAAACTGGGAGCAATGCGGTCGTTTGGTCAGGTTTGAATTGTTACTGTGAGACTTAAGAAACATAAGAAAGTGTCCAATCGAGAGGAGGCCATTCACCCCATTATGCTCATTTGGTGTCCATTAATAACTGAGTGATCCAAGGATCCTTTCCAGACTTTAAATGTTCCCAGATTTTCAGCTTCTACCACATCGCTGGGAGTTTGTTCAGATTGTGACGCCTCTCTGTGTGAAGAAGTGTCTCCTGTTTTCTGTCTCGAATGCCTTGAAGCCCAATTTCCATTTGTGTCCCCGGGTGCGTGTGTCCCTGCTGATCTGGAAAAGCTCCTCTGGTTTGATGTGGTCGATGCCTTTCATGATTTGAATGTGTTGCTCATTAAGAATCTACTTTAAATGTATAAGGAAAGTCATTATCTATCAGAGCGTCAGTATGTCTAGTGAGATACGCTGTTTAGTGGGTTAAAATCACAAACAATGCCCATTTGAAAATATAAGCAGGCTCATACAAGTAGTAAATACTAAAGACACCGGAACACAGTAACCTTAACTTTTGGGTTAACTGTAATAAAAACACTCCCCTCTACAGTTCAGAGTTTGTGTCAATATTGTATATTTTCTGGTATATTATTATCATCATTATTATGATTATTAGCTATCATAACTATAATAATAATAATAATAATAATAATAATAATAATAAACAATAGGTCAATTGCAATGAACCTGCAGAGTTAGTACGGAGTCGTTTTTTATTAATGGCGGGTTTTACTATATTTTTCATAATATTTTTCCCCGTATTGTAAACTGTAATTTGACTAAGAACAGTCTTCATGTCCTGTCTTGGTAATTGTGTGTGTAAATAAATAACACTGTTCAATCTTACCCCTTCGTTTGGTGGTGTCTTGGTGTGGTATCTTGAAAAGATGAGTCTGCTGATCATCTTTAAGTTGTTTTATTTATTAGACTAGGACACATGTATGGACTCAAATTAGCGCCATAAGTAACGAATTCAAAATAAAATATATTGTAACGAGCAACGCTTTTCTCGGCTCTCGTTGCGGTGCCACCACACTGTGCAGAAATAAGGGAGGAGGCGCAGGATGCAAACCAACAAGGACTTTCTTTACAAACAGGCTTCGAGGCAGAAACACGACTTCACTGACTCCAGCGCAGCGATCCAGATCCAAATGTAACTAAACAGCAGTTACATAAGCAGAACAGGAACGTAACACATATACACATACCCCCCATGAGCCCCCCAGTCCCAGATCGCTACAATATCTTAAATGAGAAAAAAGCATGCTGACATGCAAAATAAAATAATCAAAAGCAAAATGTATAGAATTGTAAACAAAAAGAATGATATCAAAAGCAAAATGCACAGAGCGGAGGTCTGGACACGTCTTCTGAAGGGCAAGGGAGACATCAGGTGGCAGAACTCGGAAGTGTTTATGATGTGTTGGTTTTAGAAAATCCCAGGATACACCATGAAGAAGCAACAAGTTTATTGCTGAAAACATAAATACAGGTTAACCCGGAGCTCTCCTCTCACATGAAGTGAGGAAAAGAACTAGCAATCTTGTGATGAACAACAGGTTACAATCGTTTCTATTGGAAGTGATCTCATTAAAATCCAGTTGTACAGGTTTTCAGTTTGCCACATGCATAATACAGTCGTTGATTAAGTGTAAAATCCAGTAGTACAGGTTTTCAATTTAGCACATGTATAATAATGCAGTCTTTGATTAAGTCTCCACGAAATTGAAAATACAAAAGACTGGTTGCCCTTACAGACAGCAGTTGGCCAAGTATTAAGAAGATAATGTATATATTTCAGAAAACGATTAACCTTAAGACGGAGACAGGGTAACATGCTTTTTTGTAGATTTCTGTAGCATTCAGCGTTTGGTACGAAACTACAGATGAAAATGCTTTAACAAACTTCATTAAAGTAGCCCCCAAAAAGGAGCTAATACAAACAAAGGATTGCTTCATAGACAAAACTGAAACAATGGACACTATAACAACATGAAACAATTAATAATATATAAATAATATACAGAAAAATAATCAAAGTACATTTTCCCACTACAATGAGGTGAATGTCTGATGAAGAACATCTGAAGAAACTTCAAACAGTGTTTCAGAGACTGCATAATTGATGCAGTGGGCCTTCATAAGTCCCCAGACAAGGTTGCAGCAGTATTAAATGTGCCACAGCCAACCAATGCATCTCAGCTCAGGTCTTTCCTTGGACTTGTCAATTACTGTCATAGGTTTTTGACTAATTTGTCTATACAACTCCATCCATTGAACCAGCTGCTACAAAAAGGGAAAGATTGGCACTGGACTAAACAGTGTGAGGGAGCATTCCAAGAAGCAAAGAAGGCATTGACTTCAGAATGGGTGCTAACACACTACAACCTAACACTGGATGTTCGTCTTGCTTGTGATGCCTCACCATATGGCATTGGTGCAGTGATATCCCATGCAATGCCAGACGGTCGCGAACGCCCCATTGCATTTGCTTCTAGATCACTATCTGCCTCAGAACGTAACTATGCACAAATCGACAGAGAAGCTCTAAGTTTAGTGTGGGGAGACTAGAAATTTGGGCAGTACCTGTATGGAAGGAAATTCTCACTTTTAAAAGACCATAAACCTCTGACATCCATTTTCAGTCCTAAGAAAGGTATTCCTGAAATGGCTGCTGCCCACATTTAGATGGGCTTTGTTTTCCGGGGCTCATAATTATGATGTGCTATACAAGGGCACTGATCACCATGCAAATGCTGATGGAGTGTCACGCTTGCCCTTGGAGCTTAAACAAGCAAGGAGCCTGAACAACCTACAATAGTTGACATGTTCAACATGTCTCAAGTTGAAAAGCGTCCTGTTACATGTACAACCACAAAAGACGCAGTCTTGGCTGAAGTATATTATGCCACCATGAAGGGATGGAAACCAAAACAGAAAATTAGCCTGTCACCCTTCTACACCAGGAAAGAACAGCTTGCCATACACAGAGGCTGCCTCATGTGGGGAACTAGAGTGATTGTTCCAAGTTACGCACACAAGTGCTACAAGAGCTGCACACCAGGAACCTTGGTGTAGTGAAAATGAAAGCCAGGGCTAGAGGATATACAGTTGTGGGAAAAAATTAAGAGACCACTGAGATTTTGTCTTAAATCAGCATCTCTACATGTATGGCAGCCATTCCAGTCCAGTGTCTGTTGAATTCCAACACAGGCACACATTCTACTGACTGAGATACTGAGTAGGTGATCACCTGAACCAAATCTTATTTAATGAGGAAAAGTATAAAATCCACTGCTGTGGTCATCACTATCCTCTTGCAATAGGACCAGCTGGATGGCAAAACCAGTGCTAGTAGTACCTCAGAAGTAATTGGAATCAAAAAATAACTATTGACCATGCCAAAAGAGTTGAAAATGAAAGTTTTGAGTGAGGAAAAGGGTTTAATTCTGGCGGTCACAGTGGCACGGGTGAATCTGCACACTGGACCAAATCAGACCACGCCACCCAAAATTAATTTGTAGTGAGGAGGGGGACCCCACGATCACCCTTTTCCCCGTGCAGGTTCGGCAGGTACCAGAGATGCACCACAGATACGCCAATGTAAGCAGAAATTTATTTTTAAGGTACAATCCAGCAACAGATCTAATTAGCAGGACACGAAGTCTGCTGGCAATGAATACAAATAAAAGAGGGGGGTTGGGGATTAAATACTGCTAAAATCACCTTTAATGCTCTGGGTGATAAACTCTAAAACACTATAAACTACTCATTCAAACACTGAAGCAGGCTCTAGAAGCAATGTTCACACAGAATGGACACCTACTAAAGCTTTCCAACTTCTGATTAGAATACTGGAACTCTGTACATTCAACAATGAATGAGACCCGCCAAGCTTGTTCTTCAGAAGAAACATGATATCTCACCTGGATCTTTTAAAACCAGATCTTAGACGACAACTTATCAACAGACAGACATCAGGGAAAATGGCATCGCTCCACCCATCTCAGGGAATCGCAGGAAGGACAAGCAGTCTTGGCACAGGACTACAAGACATGGATTCCAGGAACCATTCAGTCTCGACTGGGACCGATGATGTACACTGTCAAGATACAGCCTGATGTGGTATGGCGTCGTCACATCGATCAACTTCACAATGCGGAATCAAAACTTACCTCTGATGGCACTTCAGCTGTTACTGAACAGCCCGCAATTCAGTCTGATGAGGAAGAAGTCAACTTTCCACCAGCTGGGGAGACGCAGAAAGCACCTGGTGCTGATTCCATACAAGTTCCACCTGAAGCCCCACCCACTCTTGCTGTCAGGGACCATAGATACCCCTAGAGAGTGCGCACAGCACCACAGAGATTACATCTGTAGTTAAATCTATTTACTATTTTCAGACATTCTCTCAGACATGGACATTACAGCTAAGTGGGGAAGACTAGTGTATTTAGTTCAGTTTCAGAGCACTAGTATAAAAAGTAAAGTTAAAGTTATGTTACATTGTTGAGACTGCGCAAGTGCATAATGGTTCAGTGTTAAAAAGAGTTTTGTATTGAAGGCATCTTTATAAAGATAGCATTAACCTTACCTTGATTTCCAGTGTCTGTATTTTGTTGTATACGAAACAAAACAAATCAAACTAATAATGTCAAAGATAAAAGCCCACTGAGCCCCCCCTGCATCCACCCCTGCCATTTGTAATTCAGTAATATGAGAGAATTGGTCAGGGGTCTGAATACTTTTGCAAGACACTGTAGCTCTGGAAAAAAATAAGAGACCACTTAACATTGATTTCTGAACTTGGAGTGGTCTCTTATTTTTCTCCAGAGCTGTATATATATATATATATATATATATATATATATACACCGATCAGCCATAACATTCTGCCCACTGACAGGTGAAGTGAATAACACTGATAATCCCATTATCTTGGCACCTGTCAGTGGGTGGGATATATTAGGCAGCAAGTGAACATTTTGTCCTCAAAGTTGATGTGTTAGAAGCAGGAAAAATGGGCAGCGTAAGGATCTGAGCGACTTTGACAAGGGCCAAATTGTGATGTGACGACTGGGTCAGAGCATCTCCAAAACTGCAGCTCTTGTGGGCTGTTCCCAGTCTGCAGCGGTCAGTACTTATCAAAAGTGGTCCAAGGAAGGAAAAGCGGTGAACCGGCGACAGGGTCATGGGCGGTCAAGGCTCATTGATGCACGTGGGGAGCGAAGGCTGGTCCGTGTGGTCTGATCCAACAGACGAGCTACTGTAGCTCAAATTGCTGAAAAAGTGAATGCTGGTTCTGATAGAAAGGTGTCAGAACACACAGTGCATCGCAGTTTGTTGCGTATGGGGCTGCGTAGCCGCAGACCCGTCAGGGTGCCCATGCTGACCCCTGTCCACTGCCAAAAGCGCCTGCAATGGGCACGTGAGCATCAGAACTGGACCACGGAGCAATGGAAGAAGGTGGCCTGGTCTGATGAATCACGAGTTCAAGGTGTTGACTTGGCCTCCAAATTCCCCAGATCTCAATCCAATCGAGCATCTGTGGGATGTGCTGGACAAACAAGTCCGATCCATGGAGGCCCCACCTCGCAACTTACAGGACGTAAAGGATCTGCTGCTAACGTCTTGCTGCCAGATACCACAGCACACCTTCAGAGGTCTAGTGGAGTCCATGCCTCGACGGGTCAGGGCTGTTTTGGCGGCAAAAGGGGGACCTACACAATATTAGGCAGGTGGTCATAATGTTATGGCTGATCGGTGTAAATATATAACAAGTTATAACAGACAAGAGTCTCCTATGAGGCCCTGCTGTCCTGTGGAGGAACTGGGGACTATGAGCAAAGGGAGAGGGACAACAGCAGTGGGAGCTCTGTGAGTTTCTGCACAAACCCTGAGTCTTGTTGACAGTGCTGTTCCAGTCTGGCTGCAGAGTGGAAAGATGCCCGGCCTGTTCTTCTGCTTTTCACTGACTATGGGAGGTACGCCAGGACAGAGTTTACATTCCCCAGATGAACACACCTTTACCTGAACACCTGTATCTGATCAGACAAGCAGGAAGCCCTGCATTCTCAGATCAGAGGGACACAGAGAGCAGGAGAGAAGCAGAGAGGAGGAGAGAGGACAAGATACTGAGAGAAAATGAGAAAGGAGAGGGGTGAGCCTGGTGAGTTTCTCTCTCTGTCACTGTGTTGATCTGGGTCAGTTTCTCTCTCTGTCACTGTGTTGATCTGGGTCAGTTTCTCTCTCTGTCACTGTGTTGATCTGGGTCAGTTTCTTTCTCTCACTGCAACTGAGCTGCTCCACTCAGGCCTGTGTCTCTGTCCGACCCAGGAGAGGAGTTAACAAAGCGCTTCTGAGCTCAACATGAGATTTACTTTCACTTTCTCCTGGAGGAATTCCACATGCCTTCCACAGAAAGAAGCTTAATTACCAATAACACTGACACAAGTGCTCAGCTCTACATTTAGCAATGACTTCTAGATGGGATTCACAGAAATCTTTAATTTGCTTGCGTCCATGTTTTAAACCGGTAATCCACAATGTCACAGTCTGGCAGTAAACGCAGGAAGCTCAGTCATCATGTCCACTGTAGTACTGGTTAGGGAATTCTACAGCGACCCGTCTCCTCTCTGACCTAGGAGTTTAAATGAGCCAAGGTGCGTCTGGAAATGCATTAGCTGTGCAGAGGCAGCATCCGTGTGGAAAACTGCATGAAGATGGGCAGCAAAAGAAGCCGTGGAAGACAAAGCTGCCCTTTGGCACTGGTGACATCATGGGCACGGCCCTGTGTCTTATGAGAGCTGCTTTCTAAGGCTGCACTTCATTCCTCTCTGGGCAAGGCGGCCATGTAGTCTGCGTGATTGAACCACTGCTTGATTAATAATCTCAGGACTGCTTTAATCATCTCAATCAGTCTTGTTATTAATGCGCATTGAGACATTGATTCATTTCTGAATTTTAACGGCAAAGCACCAACAAGCCTGCAATCAAACATGTTGCTCCAAAACAAAAAGGAGTGACGTGCCAATTAGAAACAGAGCAGGGAATGTCAAGGCTGACCAATGAGATCGTTAATGTGTGAACGGTTTCCAGCTGTCCTGTAAGGGAATGAAAATGAAAAAGTGAAATTTCGTGGCACCTTTGTCGTATCTGCTCATAAATATATCTTCACTTCAGACTATTTGCTACATTGCCATATTTAAAACAATATATACAACAAACATAATTTAGATCAAACAAATTGGGGTGCAGTTCCCCTCTAATATTTAAACGAAACATTGACTTAAAAGATACATATTTATTCAATGACTAGTTTGCAAAGCCCATATTTAGGATATTGCTAAATAAATATTCAAAAAAGTAATATTTATTTTCCAAAGCGGAGATTGAACATTTATTCAAGTGTTCATTAAAAAAATATATATATTTATAAATGTGGGGGAAATGGCTTAATTACTTACAACAGCTGGAAAAACAGCCGATTTAAGTTAAATCTCTGAAAAATGACAAAAACTTATGTGTTTGCTATTATACTTTTGGCGCCCTATATTAAACACCCTGAGAGGACGACTCTCAGCTCAGCCACAGCACTGACACTCTGGGGTCCCTCAGAGAAGCCTGGTCGAGTCTCTACTGGAAACCAGTCACCCTAATGCTCCTGTTATTCATCTTTGCTTTGCTCTGAAGTTATTCCAGAAACACCAGCACTGTCCCCCAGTAACCAGCTGTGCTCTCGTTCACAGACACTGCAGACAGGGAGCAGCAGCAGAAGCTGGGCTGAACATCTGGAGGAGCCACTGAAACGCCTGGATCTGAACCCTGAGCTCCTCTGGTTTCTACAGGGACTCATTACTGAGCCTCTGGACACCTGGAGCCCCTTTGCCACAGAGGGGCCAGATAAGCACTGTGTGTGTGAAGGGAGAGTGGACACTGAGCAACAGAGAGAGAGAGAGAGATGAAAGACCAGTGACCTCTGGAGGGAGAGTGACTGAGAGAGAGGGAGAGAAGGAAAGTAACTTTTCAGTATTGAAGAAAAGTCCTTCAACAGCTGATCTAAGAGAGAGAGAGAGAGATGGCGAGCAGATGGTCCTCCTCCCTTGGTGGTGAGTCGCTGCTCTGTGTTTCTGTCCTCTGTGTCCCTCAGGAGAGACTGTCCCTCTGTCCTCCCGTCCCCAAGTTAAAGTGTCCGCTGAGTCCCACTGAGAGAGTTATTAGAGGGACTGAGACACAGCTGATGGGCAAACTGTGTGACTGGAGTGACTGTAGGGAAAACACTAGCAACACACCAGCAACACACTACACACACACTACACACACACTACACACACACTACACACACACACACACACACACACTACACACACACTACACACACACTACACACACACACACACACACTACACACACACACACACACACTACACACACACACTCACATACAACACCACACTGGACTACACACCCTGAAAGAATAGAGCTGCAATGGGATATAAAGATTGCAAGAATCTTAAAGAGAGAACAAAATTAGGAAGAAAGGCAGAGAGTTGGAGAAGAAATGAGAGGGGGAGGGAAAATGGGAGAGATTGGGGGAAAGAGAGGAGGAGGGAGAGAGATGGGATAAGGGGGAGAGATAGAGGGAAGGAGAGGCAATGGCATGCAGAGAGAGAGGGAGAGAGAAAATGAAAGAGAGTGAGGAAAAAGGAATGGGAGAGAAGAGGAAGAAAATGGTAGAGGGAGGGAAATGGTGAGAGATGGAGGAGTAAGATGTCAGTTAGAAGAAGAACTTGACAGGTTTGGCTATTAATGATAAAGGTCATAAAACATACATGACAGATTACTATTAATAGTACTAATATTATTATTAATAATAATAATGATAATAATGGAAAAAAAGAAAAAAGAATGAAGGAGAGGTAATGAGAAAGCAGCATCAGTAAGAGAAGAAGGGAGAGGAGGAGAGAGAGGGGAGACAGGGAGGGAACGAGTGTGGGAGAGGGAGGGATGGAGGGAGAGGCAGTGGGACTGAAGAGGGATATAAACTGTGTTGTTTCTCTCTGACAGGGGGGAGACAGACTGCTTCCCCTGAGACACAGCGTCTCTCAGAGCTGAGGATTGTGCTGCTGGGGAAGAGATGGGCTGAGAAGAGTTTATCAGGAAACACCATCCTGGGCAGAGAGGCGTTTAATACTGAGAGAGAGACTGAGCAGAGTGAGAAGAGCCAGGGTGACGTGGCCGGGAGGCAGGTCACTGTGGTCGACACACCAGGCTGGAGGTGGACTGATTCTGTACAGGAGACTCCAGAGTGTGTTAAACAGGAGATTGTGCGCAGTGTGTCTCTGTGTCCCCCGGGACCCCACGCTCTCCTCCTGACCATTCCTGTGTTGGGCTCATTCACAGAGAGACACGGGAGATCAGTGCAGGAACACCTGGAGCTCCTCAGTGAGACAGTCTGGAGACACACTATAGTGCTGTTCACCTGGGGGGACAGACTGAGAGACACAACCATTGAGCAGCACATTGAGAGAGGAGGGGAGGAGCTCCAGCGGCTTGTGGAGAAATGTGGGAACAGGTATCATGTCCTCAACAACAGGGACAGGAGCGACGGCACTCAGGTCACAGAGCTGCTGGACAAGATAGACGAGATGGTGGCAGGACACGGGGGCTGGCACTTCACTACTGAGACATACCAGGAGATGGAAGAGAGGATCAGAAAGAGGAAGGAGGAGGAGAAGAAACAGAGGGATGAAGAGAGGGAGAAAAAGAGAGAGAGGGAGATTAGAGAGAAAGAGGAGATTATGAGAAAGATAGATGAGTTAAATATGGAGTGTAAGGAAAGGAAGAGAAAGAATGAAAACCTGAAACAGAGGGATGAAGATAGAGAGAGAGAGATTACAGACCTCACACAGAGATTTGAAAAGAGAGAGAGAGAGACGGAAGAGGAGAAAAGGAAGGAAGTAGAGAGAGATAGAGAAAGGGATGAGCAGCTGAAAGAGAAGGATGAAAAGAGGGAGAGAGAGATAGCAGACCTGAAACAGAGATTATGGGAGCGAGAGAGAGAGGTAGATCAGCTCAGAGGGGAGTGTGAAGAGAAGGAGGTAGAGAGTGAAGAAGAGATGAAGAAGAAGTATAGAGAGAGGGAGAGAGAGAGAGAAGAGGAGCTGAAGGAGAAGATGAGAAAGACACTGAAGGAATAGGAGCTGGAGAAAGAGACAGAGGAATCCACTCTGCCTGTCAAGAGGAGGAGCAGCCTGGATATCTACCCTCCCTACAGTGAGTCTGATTAATGCTGTATCACTGACTCTCTGATCTCACTGGCTCTGCTCTCAGTCTGTATCACTGACTCTGATCTCACTGGCTCTCCTCTCAGTCTGTATCACTGACTCTCTGATCTCACTGGCTCTCCTCTCAGTCTGTATCACTGACTCTGATCTCACTGGCTCTCCTCTCAGTCTGTATCACTGACTCTGATCTCACTGGCTCTCCTCTCAGTCTGTATCACTGACTCTGATCTCACTGGCTCTCCTCTCAGTCTGTATCACTGACTCTGATCTCACTGGCTCTCCTCTCAGTCTGTATCACTGACTCTCTGACCTCACTGGCTCTCCTCTCAGTCTGTATCACTGACTCTGATCTCACTGGCTCTCCTCTCAGTCTGTATCACTGACTCTCTGATCTCACTGGCTCTCCTCTCAGTCTGTATCACTGACTCTCTGATCTCACTGGCTCTCCTCTCAGTCTGTATCACTGACTCTCTGATCTCACTGGCTCTCCTTTCAGTCTGTATCACTGACTCTGATCTCACTGGCTCTCCTCTCAGTCTGTATCACTGACTCTGATCTCACTGGCTCTTCTAATTTGATGCATCATTATTGTGCTGTTTGTTGTGCTGATATTTCCTCTCATCTACAGACAGTATCCCAGTCTGGCTCATTGCCGCTCTACTGCAGTGACACACTCAGCCCATCTCAGCAGTGTGTCTGTGCCGTGTTGTCGTCTCAGCTCTGACTGTGTGTTGTGTGTTGTGTTGTGTTGCAGTGAGTGGAGGTGCCGCTCCAGAGAGAAGCCCAGGAGAGACTCCCAGTCCAGACGCCCCAGCGCCTCCCAGTCCCCCTGAGCTGAGGCTGGTGCTGCTGGGGAGGACTTGGGCTGGGAAGAGCGCGGCAGGAAACACCATCCTGGGCCGAGAGGAGTTTCCCTCTGAAGCCAGCAGCTCTGCAGTGACACAGGAGAGCGTCAGGAGAAGAGGACGCGTGGCTGGGAGACGGGTGGCTGTGGTGGACACACCAGACTGGTTCCACATGCCACTCTCTCAGGGGGACGTGAGACGGGACATGGGGCTCTGTATCAACCTGTCTGCCCCGGGACCCCACGCTTTCCTCCTGGTGACCCCGCTGGGCCGATCCACAGGGGAGGAGAGGAGGATGCTGGAGAGGGTGCGGGAAATCTTCGAGGAGGGGGCTGCGGGGCGCACCGTGCTCCTCTTAACCCACGCCGACCAGCTGAACGGCAAGAGCGTCCAGGAGTTTGTGGAGACGGGCGGCGAGGAGCTCCGGTGGCTGGTGGAGAAGTGCGGGAACAGGTACCACGCTCTGGACAACAAGAACAGGGGCGACGGCACTCAGGTCACACAGCTCCTGGCCAAAATCCAGGAGATGGTGGCAGCAAACAATGGCAGCCACTACAGCAGCCAGATGTACCAGGAGGCAGAGTCCCGGATCAGACAGAGGCAAGAGCAGATCCTGAGGGACAGAGAGGAGAGGAAACAGAGGGAAGAGGAAGGGCTGAGGGAGAAGCAGCAGAAGGAAGTGCACAACTTCCTCCGCAGGATGGAGGGGGAGCTCCAGCAGCGAGAGGAGAAGATCAGAGCGCTGGAGGAGCAGATAGCAGAGCTGGAGGAGAGGCTGAGGGAGGAGAGGGACGAGGAGAGGAGGAGAGCGCTGGAGGAGGAGCTGAGGAGAGAGCGAGAGCAGAGAGGGAGGCTGGAGAGAGAGAGAGGTGCTGAGGGAGGAGTGGGAGAGGGAGAGGAGAGAGGCGGAGCAGAGACACAGGAGGGAGATGGAGGAGCTCAGGCAGCGCTATGAGGGACAGGCCAGAGACGAGGCAGAGAGACACACAGAGGCCCTGCAGGAGGTGGTGGTGACGGCACAGCTCCCTGCAGCAGCACTGGGGCTCAGCACTGAGGAGCTCAGGCAGCGCTATGAGGATCAGGCCAGAGAGCTGCAGAGTTACAGAGAGACACTGGAGAGACTGCGACTGACAGTGGAGGGAATCGGAGAGAAGGTGGAACGTTTCACTTCGGCTGGACAGAGACAGTGAGACACCGTGAGACAGTATCAGACAGAGACACAGTTTTGGACAGTTGGCGATTCGTGAAGGAGCTGTTGCTTAATAAGAATGCGACTCAATCCCTCGGAGGGATTTCTCTGTAAGGAAACTGATCTGCTTAATGAAGACGGTGGGGCTGTGTGCTGCTTTAGTTCCCTGGATGGACTGCAAATGTGTTCTGTTATTTCTGTGCGTTTCCAGGTTCAACACGGACTCACCTCAGGGTTTTGTGTGTTGTTGTTCATGGGCTTCAGTGACTGTCTTTGCGGTTGAGTTTTATTTTGTCTCCATTGCTGCAGTTAACATTGTTAACACCTGCTCTGGGCTGATCGCTGCTGAACAATGTGTTCATCAGGAGCAGGAGAGTGGATGTAGGGGAGACTGTTTTCCTTGGTTTGTACAAATATATCTTCTTTTATTCAGTTTTTTGTTTGTATGTCAAAGGTATCTATGAAGTTGCCTATATATTGTAATGTTCAGGTGCAGTGGGGCCGGAGATGCACACACTACAGCTATGCCACAATAGTTGGCCTTAACTTCAACATGTCAGCATCTCTAATAATGTTTTCACTATTAAATAAGGTAGGACTGACCTCTTCACACTGAAGTTTACACTGTTAGTAGTCTGCATGTGAAAACATGCAAAATCTTTAATATTATTTTTGTTATTCTGTTGCTACAAGCAATTGTCTTCCTACAGTTCTTATCCTACACATACCAAACTTCACACACTTATGCCTCGGTTCCACTGGCTTAAGCGTCCGTGCCGTGCCGTGCCGTGCCGTGCCGTGCCGTGCCGTGCCGTGCCGTGCCGTGCAATGCCGGAGTAAAACCACGACATTGTAGCAAGTCCATCCCATGCTGTGGGAGGAGCAGAGCGATTGTGGGTTTGGTTTGTGTTTCGTTTTTAAAACAGAACAACACTACGAGCGACACAGCCTGATGTGGACAGGACTTTTGTGTCTGTTTTATTCCTTCTGCTTTACATGATTGAAGACAGCATAATAAATAAAGGTTTCTGTTAAGAGATATTAGGAAGAGCTAAATGTGTAGACACCATTATATACAATTATACAAACATTATAGACAATGTTATATACATTAACGTAAGAAAACGTTTCCATGTGCAACAATAAAATAAATATTTGCTATTTATTATTATTGTTATTATAGTAATCATTATCAAGATATGTGCTAGTATATATGTATTTTAAAACTTAACTCCCTTAACTTACTACTCTTACAACAGATTTGTAACTGCAAATTACACTTTTTGCCATATTATTTAAAATTTACTTACCAGACATCCTTAACCAGGGCAAGTTACAGTTGAAACAAAATACACCCGTTTCACGATTAATCATACAGTAACAGCAGCTACAATATAGCAGGTTAATTTAACTAAAGTGTGCATGTCTCAGTCATGGAGTTTATGGACTTATGGGCCCATTTATTAAACCAGTCTTTAATGTTTTAAAGGGAAACCCAGATCTGCTGTATTTATTTATTAATTCATTTAACTTGTAAATGGACACACGTTAACTGAATCGTGTTCACCTTCACACTGACTGTCTCTGCAGGGCTGTTGTACAACAGACCTGCACACCATCCACAAAACGACAGCCTGAAACACAGTACAGTTAAAATATGAATAAAATTGGCTGCTACCGCTCCGATTATTATCCTTCAGTTTATTTTTAACTAGACACGGCACTGTGAAATCCAAGTTTTTAATACACTCGGATATTAACTGTAGTCATTGTTTCTGTACGTGGATTTCACTCCATGCTGCTAATAAAACTGTAATTTCTTTGTGATCCCACTCGGCATTGAGATTATATCTTACGACACAATGTCTCTGATCTCTTCCCTGTGTCTCAAGTCAAGCTCACATCTCTCTTCTGAAAGAGAAGGATTTCCTCAGTGGCATGACGGACGCTAACGGCCACATCTGGCAGCAGATAGTTAACCGGCCACAAAATCAGACGTGTCCGGACACGGACTGGTTTTTAATATGGATTATTTGTATTGTTATCAAACCATATTATTCATTATATCATTACTGTGCGCTATGAAATGTCCACAAAATACTTTACACACCTCATTTCCCATAATATAGCATATTGTGTATGATTTTACCATGATTTAACCATGTTTTTAAGAATGTATTTACAATACATTTTCCCTTTATAATACCGTATTATAGTAATATTTCTATCACCTCTACTACTAATAATAAATACATTAAATTAGTTTAATGCTGTTTTATATATTAATACGTATTCCACTTCTACTACTAATAATAAAGTACATTAAGTTCATATAGAGTTTTAGTACTGATAATATTATTATTCCATATGATTCACTACCACAACCTACATAACCTAATTCCCTATAACTTTTTCTAAAGTATACTGTAGACCCATGTGATGTACTACAGTTCCTACTACAGTAGTAAAGCAAATACTGTAGTACACTATTATACCATAATACTACAGTATACTATAGTATAAAAGTGTAACTTGTGATATACTATAGTACACTATTGTATACTGTAGTATCTTGTACTTACTTCTTGTCTTCTCAGGGTGTGTGAGCTGCTACACTGTCAGCAACCTTTGCCCTGAACACAGACACGTCAGAGTCCCGCTGCACAGCTGCCTCACTTCACACAACGCACACGAATAAAGTTTGTATAGTATGTGCTCTTGCTGTTTTTATTTTTTTATTGACATCTGTAAATGTTTAAATCGAACATTCTCAAGAAGCAAAGCGCACGAAGCATATAGGATCTGGCCTCTCGACAGGCAAGGTCTGAGTATCGTGTGTCATTTTTAAAACACTTTCTTTCAGGGACATTAGGACTAGTACAGTATTTACCAGGGGGGTGTATTGGATATATTCTCCACGGCTGATGACAGATTTCGATGTCTGGATATAAGGTTCCATTTCTTCAGCCACCTCAGAGACAGGTATGTGATTGATTTACTGTAGCAGCAGCATCATCATCATCATCATCATCATCATCATCATCATAAGCCGCCGCGCTGCGGGATGGAGGCCTTAGATCTTTCAACGTTTCTCAATCTACTCCTGCTTCTCTTTCCCAGCCGCCTCCAGCACAGCTCCTCATCTCATATCTTCTTTTGGGATCCATTCTGTAGGTTCTTCAGTCCATCTCTGATCTTCTCGCAAAGTGTCGGGCCCATTGCCATCTTAGCATCTTCTCTCTCTCTCTCGATGATGTCATTGAGCACACAATACCAGATTTAAGTATAAGCTAAGCAAACTACAGCTGAGGGCCTCACATTATGAGGAGTCTCTCAATAAATGAAAATAGTCAAAATTTAAGTTTGAACATTCAGAGTTTTCATTTGCAGGATCATTATTACTATTATGTTCATTATACTGGAACATGGTGTTCAGAGTCTCTACACATTGTCCTTGCATGCCATCGTTGGATTCGGGATCAATGATAAACACTAAATATGTGTTTTTTAATGTGTGCCCAATGTGCTGCCAAATTGTGAATTGTTAAGTAATATATGTTTGCAGTTTATAATAAGGCCCTTGCACTCTTGCACCCTCCAGATCACTGTATATATACTCACAATGCTGTGTCTTTACCTCTGTGATTGCAGTGCCACACTTTCTATTCTTCTATACTGCAAAGCATGGTTACACAATTATATATATATATATATATATATATATATATATATATATATATATATATATATATATATATATGAAAGAAAGAAAGAAAGAAAGAAAGAAAGAAAGAAAGAAAGAAAAGAGCAAAACTGACCTGGTCCCTGAAGACTACAGAAAGGAGCAGTAAGGGAATTAGGGGTTTTAATTTAAATAGCAGTGATGATGAAGTGCACTTTGAGAAATTAATTAATTACTCACCCGGCAGCCTACATTGGACACGGTGCTCTTCAGTGACGCGTTTAGTGCAATGCGCTTTGTTCATTAATAAAATAGTTAGAGGACACTGACAAGATCCCCTCTGCTTCAGATTTCACTTCTGCGTTGAATTTGTGTGTTAAACATTGAGGAACCACACTGGTCGTAAGCTAAAATATGTATAATATTTATACGTCACTGGGGGTTGTTGATATAGGTGACATGATATGACACAGGTATAGACCCACCATCTACATTAAGCTGCCAACCCAAATAACAACGCAATGTCTGTTTCAATTCTTATCAGTTCGACCTCAATATTTCAAAGATGACTCAACAGGATGTTTCTGAAAGGATCCGGCTTCTCTGTGTGGGAGACACTGCCCTCGCTGTTCAGACGACAACACTGCCACTAACTGTGGGGAGGGAGAGAGCTTTCATTTCTCCTTTTAAAAGTCAGAGCATTGGAAGTGCAACACGTTTTGCCTCATTTAATAACGTTTATAACAGTAACAACAACAACAATATTAATAATAATAATGAAGCGGCGCGCCGGGCTGCAGACGTGTAACTATCAGTTACAGTGTCTCTGCTGTAACACACCTGTGTGATGCTGCTCAAAACCTAACAACCGGCTCCGTGTTTCTCCCGAGTCACACAAACCCTCTTCCTGCCCCTTTCTCAAGCCCTGGACCCAGAGACGCGCTGGGACACCACCAGGTGAACACAGACACACACACACACACACACACACACACACACACACACTCACACTATACACCCACACAGACACACACACACACACACACTACACCCACACACACTACACCCACACACACAGACACTCACACACACATAGACACTCACTATACACACACACACACACACACTCACTATACACACACACACTCACTATACACACACACACACTCACTATACACACACACTCACTATACACACACACACACTCACACACACACTACACACACACACACACACACACACACACACACACACACACACACACACTCACTATACACACACACACACACACACTCACTATACACACACACACACACACACACACACACTCACTATACACACACACACTCACTATACACACACACATACACACTACACCCACACAGACACACACACACACACACACACTCACACACTCACACACTCACATACACACACACTCACTATACACACACAAATATATACACACACACACACACACACACACTACACACAGACACTCACTCACTATACACACACATACACACACTCACTATACACACACACACTACACACTCACTATACACACAGACACACACACACACAAATATACACACAGACACACACACACACACTCACTATACACACACACACACACACACACACACTACACCCACACAGACACTCACTATACACACAGACACACACACTCACAAACTCACTATACACACACACACACACACACTACACCCACACAGACACTCACTATACACACACACACACACACACACTCACTACACCCACACACTACACACACACACACACACACTCACTATACACACACACACACACACACACACACACACACACACACACACAGACACTCACTATACACACAGACACTCACTCACTATACACACACATACACACACTCACTAGACACACACACTACACCCACACACACTACACACTCACTACACACACAGACACACACACACACAAATATACACACACACACACACTCACACACTCACTATACACACACACACACACACACACACTACACCCACACAGACACTCACACACAGACACTCACTATACACACAGACACACACACTCACAAACTCACTATACACACACACACACACACACACATACACACACACACACACACACTATACACACACACACTCACAGACACTCACACACTCACAGACACTCACTCACTATACACACACACACACACACTCACTATACACACACACACAGACACACACACTACACACTCACTATACACACAGACACACACACACACAAATATACACACACACACACACACACTCACACACTCACTATACACACACAGACACTCACTATACACACAGACACACACACTCACAAACTCACTATACACACACACACACACACTACACCCACACAGACACTCACTATACACACACTCACACAAACAGACACACACTATATACACACACAGACACACTATACACACACACACACTCAAACAGAGACACACACACACACACACACACACAAAAAGAGACACACACACACTGACGCACTATACACACACACACACAAACACAGAGAGACACACACACACAAACACACACACACACACTATATACACACACACACAGACACAAACACAGACACAGAGACACACAGAGACACACACACACACACACAGACACAAACACAGAGACACACACACACAGATACACACAGACACACACACACACACTATACACACAGAGACACACACACACACTATACACACAGAGACACAGACACAGACACAAACACAGAGACACACAGACACACTGCTGTAAAGTCCTGGACGGGTGGGCTCTCAGGTGGGTTTCTCCGCACTGTGTCAGGAGCGCTCCGCAGTGGACCAGCTTTCATTATAAGGTATGGGTCACGATCAAGCAATCAAGTACACGAGTCAATAATACAGCAATAAAAACGCATGTTGTGACTTTAATCGTGATATTGTTCTTTATAGAATGCGATTTCTTAATCATTATAATGTTTTAAACACGTACTGCGCAGCACTAATACAGAGGAGAGTAATACAGAGCACAGTAATACAGTCTTACCTGTTCAGCACATGTGCGGTTTGACATCCATGGCGACTCCAGCTGTTCAGATCAGTGTCTGCGGTGTCAGTGTGAGATCCATCTGGACCATCAGCCGCACTGGGACTTATGGAAACCGGCTGATTAGGAACCGGCCGACAGCTGTTAAGTTTCAGTTCTTGCTGTCCGTCCCAGTCAGTGTGGATGGTGACCATGCCTTTGCAAATGGGTGAAGACCTGAGTGTGTTTTAAAGGACAGGACGAGCAGAGCTGATATTTCACGACACCCTCATGGGGAACAGTCTTCAATGTCCCATTTCGCTTGACTTAATCAATACAGTTACAAATCTCACAAGTGGTTCATACAGATGCCTAGAGATGATTTTATTTGTTGTCTGTGTGTTTGTATATTTGTGTTATAGGTGTGTCTTTCAGTTGACCTACCGCTCTCCCAGTCGTGTGCTGCTTTAAGACAGCACTTTCTACAAAGGGCGGTTTTCAGTAGTTAATATACACTCACCTAAAGGATTATTAGGAACACCTGTTCAATTTCTCATTAATGCAATTATCTAACCAACCAATCACATGGCAGTTGCTTCAATGCATTTAGGGGTGTGGTCCTGGTCAAGACAATCTCCTGAACTCCAAACTGAATGTCTGAATGGGAAAGAAAGGTGATTTAAGCAATTTTGAGCGTGGCATGGTTGTTGGTGCCAGACGGGCCGGTCTGAGTATTTCACAATCTGCTCAGTTACTGGGATTTTCACGCACAACCATTTCTAGGGTTTACAAAGAATGGTGTGAAAAGGGAAAAACATCCAGTATGCGGCAGTCCTGTGGGCAAAAATGCCTTGTTGATGCTAGAGGTCAGAGGAGAATGGGCCGACTGATTCAAGCTGATAGAAGAGCAACTTCGACTGAAATAACCACTCGTTACAACCGAGGTATGCAGCAAAGCATTTGTGAAGCCACAACACGTACAACCTTGAGGCGGATGGGTACAACAGCAGAAGACCCCACCGGGTACCACTCATCTCCACTACAAATAGGAAAAAGAGGCTACAATTTGCACAAGCTCACCAAAATTGGACAGTTGAAGACTGGAAAAATGTTGCCTGGTCTGATGAGTCTCGATTTCTGTTGAGACATTCAGATGGTAGAGTCAGAATTTGGCGTAAACAGAATGAGAACATGGATCCATCATGCCTTGTTACCACTGTGCAGGCTGGTGGTGGTGGTGTAATGGTGTGGGGGATGTTTTCTTGGCACACTTTAGGCCCCTTAGTGCCAATTGGGCATCGTTTAAATGCCACGGCCTACCTGAGCATTGTTTCTGACCATGTCCATCCCTTTATGACCACCACGTACCCATCCTCTGATGGCTACTTCCAGCAGGATAATGCACCATGTCACAAAGGTCGAATCATTTCAAATTGGTTTCTTGAACATGACAATGAGTTCACTGTACTAAACTGGCCCCCACAGTCACCAGATCTCAACCCAATAGAGCATCTTTGGGATGTGGTGGAACGGGAGCTTCGTGCCCTGGATGTGCAACCCACAAATCTCCATCAACTGCAAGATGCTATCCTATCAATATGGGCCAACATTTCTAAAGAATGCTTTCAGCACCTTGTTGAATCAATGCCACGTAGAATTAAGGCAGTTCTGAAGGCGAAAGGGGGTCAAACACAGTATTAGTATGGTGTTCCTAATAATCCTTTAGGTGAGTGTATAACCACTGTGTACTCCTCGACTCAAAAGCCTTCACATAAATATTGAAACTTTAGCTTGGAGAGAGGCTGGTATTTCTGAAAGATAAATAAATACACCAATAACAATAATAGCAATACATTCAACTAACAGCGTATTTCCTTTTGCTGTTCAATGTAAATGTAGTTTACTGGCTCTCACTGCATAATTACTTCTGTACAGCAATTTTGCCAAGATCAAAAGGAATATCCAGCTCAAATGAATGGCATTTATATGCCTTTTTAACAATGCTGATCATGTCTAGCTACTCCTGTAATGCAAACATTTGTCTCCAAGCATCACCAGCAATAGCAACAGTTCTCTCTTGTTCTGCCCTGTGAGCTGAAGGACATCAGTCCAGTTTCTGGTGAATAAGGGTCTTGTTTGGAAGTCACTGGAAGTAAGCCAGGGAAAATAAATAAGAAACACTTATCCCTGTTTCTTAATCCCCTCTGGCTGTCTTCCCCCGAGCTTATTTAGCAAAGTTGTTTACCATGCAGGAAACTGATTGGGACTGGGAGCCCAAACGCCACTGTAACTTTCCTCTCCAGGCAGGATGTCAGGGACGTCAGATCTCCTCGCCGGCCTCAGTGTAAGTGTTTGGAAGTGCGGTAGAGTAGTGCTGTGAATGTGCAGCGTCAGTGTGTTGGATTGTAGGACGTGCTCTGACACAGTAGGACAGCATGCGTTCTGCTCAGGCTCAACTCAAAGTTAATGAAGGACATTCTTTAAATGTTGGGCGACAACACCCTGAGAATATGTTGTTACATTTGGCAGATGCTTTCAAAATTACCTGTTCAACCGGATCTATTGTGAGTCTTTTGAAAGGCATGTAACGCGAATGGTTATTCATGTTTCGGTGCGCTGTCATTGTGATACTGCTTCAGTGTGTCTGCTTTGAAGAACTGCTACCCATTTCTGTCTCATATTCGAGAGATCATATTCATCAATCATTGACTGTAGTACACCACAGTAAAACCGCAGTGAAGTGTGGGACAGCAAGGCCAGGTTATGGGAAAGTTTGGAGAGGTATAGCTCAGTGAGTCGTGCGTGGGGGGGGCATGCTGTCATTCAGCAAGTGGAGCAAGGAGTGTTGAGAGAGAAAAGGTAGTAGCCCAGCATTACTACTTCTGTGTTATAGACATGTATTTTCATGTGTTGTATGTATATGTTTGCTTTTGTACTGTATTTTGATTGTTTACATATATGTATATAGTATATTAATAACTGAAACTAATAATTGAAATTATTAAAAATGTTTAATACACACACAAATATTTCCCACAATTTCCAGCCTCCTCGCTCTCTCGCTGTGAGACGAGTCACTGCCCTGTGCTGCTGCCCTGGCGGAGCGGAGTGGGTTGCACTCTTGTCCTTTCTATCTGAAAATGAAGATTGACGTCATGTCCTCAGTCGCTCTCGTTTCCCTCCCCGTCCCACAGAGACCTCAGTCCATGGAGCTGCCGTTCTCCAACCTGGAGCTGGCCTTCATCCTCATCGCCTTCACCGTCTTCTCCATCTTCAGCCTGGCGTCCATCTACTCCACCCCCGATGACAAGCCGAGAGGTGAGGATTTCGCCCAGGTGGCACTCCGGCGTGCCGAGGGGCGTTGCTTGTCTGTGGGGGTGACCCGGCCTCCTGCCGTCGCTGAGTCCAACACAGGCCCAGACGGGATGGTGAACGGCCAGCTTGTGCCCAGTCACAACTTTATTTATAAGTAGGAGAGAGTGGCGTCTGCCCTGAACAGAAACCCTTCACTTAAAATCCAGTCACTTGCCACTCGTGGGTCACAGTTTGCTCTGGTCTCGGCCGAAGACTGAAAAGATACTGTCGATAGTAAAGGTACAGTTGAATGACCAGTATCTATTAAACTAAAGGAATTGGAGAATAAAACGAAGGGTGTGAATACTTTCGATGACAAACGCAAACATTCCCACATGCATACACAAGGGCAACGCAATGGCCTCGGCTCACACCCACCATGACTGTCACTGCGGTTCTGCACTAAAGTACAGGTATTAAACGCAGCTCCTCTCCGGGGCCTCGCCGTCCTGCTGGGATTTGTTCCAGCTGAGCTCTCAATTACTCAGTTGAAACCTTAACTGAGCTCATTACTGGCTTAAATGACTTTTACATATTTTGACCTCACAAGATGTTAGAGAATTCAGGCAAGTTAATAGTTCAATTCAGCCATCGAGACTTTGTCTGGATCACAATGTGGCAGAACAGTGGGGCCCCGGCTCTGGGGTTGGGAGCCACCGGGCGAGAACAGGGGCCACTGTGAGTTAAAACAAAACCAAGCGCTAGTTAACTACATTGAATTTAAAGCAGTAAGAATGCTTTTTAAACAGTCAGAGACTGTACACAGTGTTTCAGTTTGCCCTCGGGACGGAGGTGTCTGTGTTTGGACAGTGAGAGGGGCTGCGAATGGGTGTGTAATCTGCTGTAAGCAAATGAGGCCACGTGTGTGTTTGTGCGAGAGGTGTTTAATTGTTACGCCTAATACCGTATTTACTAGGGATGTATCCCGGGAGGAAATCCCTGGGAGTCTCTGAGCAGTTTTAAATCTGTCTCTTTAGTCAAAGCCTGGGTGGGACCCGTTGGGAAAGGCTTATGTTCGCTACAGAGTAATTGCTTCTTATTCAAGAGGAAAAATAATAAAACACCCCGGGGATCCACAAGGCAGGGCCAACACACACAGATACGTGTCCGTGTGTAAAGAAAGCCTGTTTGCTGCGTCTTGCTTTAGGAGAAAAATTAAATCAGAGCACATTGCCTGGCCAAGACCACTGAAGTGTGAAGTTGTAGACATGTCACATCTGCATTGGAGATAAAAGGCTGATAAATAGATAGATCGATCTGTACAGCAGATAGATACATAAATATTATTATATATATTATTAATAATAATAATAATAATAATAATAATATAACATCTGTTCTCTTGCAGTCGAGGATCTGTATAAGGAATATAAGAAGCTCAAGGGCAGCCCTAAGAAGAAGGGGACCGTCAGCGCGATGGGAGCCAGTGTCACTGAGGAGGTGTAGAGACTCACGGGACCCCCGCTGGTGTCTGGCCCTCGCCATTAACCAGGCAACATGGCCGCCTGCTGCCCTCCTCACTCGTCCCGCAGGAGCCCGGACCGCACCGAGTCGGCTGGTGTTCAGAGGAGACGCCCCGCACCACGGACACGGAGTTTCATTCTGTGCTTCGCTGTCAGGATATTTATTCCAGGACGATACTGTAATTTAATTTAACATGGAAGTGTCTTTATGTTTTGTATTTATATCTTTCTCTCAGTGCGAGGTGTACTGCTCTTTCAGGGGCCCGACGGGGTTGGATTTGACCCCCGTTCACAGTGTTCAGGTAGCAAACAAAAAGCAAAAACGATGACAATCAGATCATTTTTATTTGATGGTGTAAATCAAGTACAGATTTGTTATGTGTGTGTGATTGTTACCTAAAACAACATTTCACCTCTGCAGCTTTCATTTCATTTTCCGTGAGAGCTGCTGACAGGAAAGCTTTCCTGTACGTGGAAGAATTTGGTGAACCAGTCAGCCAATCCAGCACTACCATGAATAAAACATTTGTTTGTCCTGGTTCCACTCTGGACACTTTGCTCGATGCGTCCCGGTGTCTGTGCCACCACCATTGCCTGGAGAGGTCCTCCCTCCCACAGAGTAACCCACACAAGGCCCGGGCACAGGCGGACAGACTCCCTCATCACTGGACTGGTCTAGCGCCTGCGTCCTTGCGGCAGCCCGGCCCGCCCTCTGGAAACATGCTTCGGTCACAGATCCCTCATCCACTCACTCGTATCTCGTCACACAGTGTTGGTTGATACTGGTGTTTCTGGCTCATTGGAGAAGGGTTTATTATTTTGATTATTATTATTTTTTTTAAAGATGAAACTGGCCTTTCCCTGCAGTGTTTGTCATCCTGTGTGACCATTCCAACACAACACTGCTCTACATACATGTGATTATCCCAACACTACACTGTGCTCTACATACGTGTGATTATCCCAACACAACACTGCTCTACATACATGTGTTTATTCCCATGTGAGCATCTATTGCTGCACAATTAACATGCCTGTTTTTGCATGTAAGTTTGCTACCTGCCCTAGTGAAGGTTTACTGTGGCCGGACAGGTGAAACCTCAGTGCAGCTCAGCGATGCAGAGGGAACTGGTATAAAAGCGTGGCGAGGCACAGGGTGTGATGCAGACCCTGGCAAAGAGATCCTGCAGGTCAAAGCTTTGTACGACCAGGTGAAAACAGGCCACTGCTGTGAACTTTCATAATGGTACTAACTATTGAAACGGCGTGCCCCTGTGCTGGATGTGAGTGAGTGATTGAGTTATTTATTATCATGTGCGTCGGTCTGAAATGCAGGCCTGTTGTAACTGATATTAAATTGGTTTGTTCTGTACAGTCTCCTGAGTCCAGTGCATACACACCTGCTAGAGCCCGGCGTCCAAGAAGGAAACAAACGTGGGAAACAACATCTCTGTCACGTCTGTCATGTGGGTTTGAAAATAATGATTTAAACTGTTTAACAAAAGCTCAGTGTTGATGTAAGTGCCATTATTTAACTTGAGTAAGGCATGTTTAAATAAACGTCTCAAAGGGCTTTGAACATATATAGCAAACTGCAGATATATTAACTAAAAGCGTACTAGCTGTGTTTATATACTATGTTTATATTTATTATTATTATTCATATTGTTTAACATTATTTTAGGGGTGGGTTATTAAAATAGTATTGTATCAGATAGTAAAGTAAAGAGCATGTTAAGACTTATTATTATTATTATTATTATTATTATTATTATTATTATTATGAAGATGATGATGATGATTATTATAATTATAAATAGATGTAAATCTTTCCCGTCTGAAGCGCTGGTGTAAAACAGCCTGGTGATTTTCTCTCGCCACTAGAGGGCGCCCGTCGCTGACATGTCAAGACATTAGTCTGGACCGGCCTGTGGCGTTTTCCAGAAATATAGATATATAAAAGTGAAGCCAAATAAATACACAGAAACTGTACAGAACCCCTTTTTATGAAAGGTAATTTTTTGGCTTTTGCTTTTACTGACCATTGGGAAAATATAACCATCAATGTGTGCTTTGTGTCCGAGGTTTTAGTAAAATGTACAGATTCAACCTAGAAGTTGAATATATTTAAGACACTTTTTTGTGCATCATTTAAGCTTTTATTTAAAAAAATAGGTAATAAACACACACCAAATCTATTACATCCTGTACTAAATTACAAAAATGACATGAATGCACTAGAAATAAACAATAAAAACAGCAGAGAGCTTTGAGAAAACAGTAAAAAGCTTAAATTGTCTTAAGAAGCGATAGTCCAGAGAACACACTGTTTTATTATAATTTGGGTCTTTTTGGGGGGATCTTCTCCACTCGGCGGCCTCATGCATGTGGCTCCTGACAGTTCCTATGAAACCTGCGTTCCCAGCTGGTCGTGATCACAGCGATCACACCCGGGACCGGCCATATCAGAGCCGCCTGCTTCTCATGCATGCGTGACCTCTGACCCTGCCCCCCGTACCGCAGCGGCGCCGCTCTGTGTTGCCCACGGCATGGTTTCGCTGCGGCCCGGAATTCCGTCACTTTGCCCCAAATTAAATTAATCACATGACAGGAGCAGAGCGCTCTCCCACCCATTTAATCGAGCCTTTATCCCGCTCGGTTACGGATGTTGTCTTTAAACGGCCGTGGGTTCCGGACCCCCATGGGAAACAGAGGAGACTAGAGCCCCCGGAGGCGACAGCGTTGGGAGCAAAACAAAAGGAGATGAATATTTAAGTGTGCTCTTTTTCAGCTCTAGGCCATGATGTCGTAAATCGCGTTCACAGAAATATGAATAATCGGGGGTTTCCACTTCAGGGGTGTAGATTATTTGTCCGTGGGCCAGCAGACGTGTTGTCCGTGAAGAAGCGCACGCACACCGATGACTGCGCTGAACGCCGGCTGCTGCTTCTTGGCCGCCTCGTTTTTTAGAAAACATTCCTGTAAAACTCATCAGCGGCTGGCAAAATAACAAAACCAGAAGTCTGCTTGGATCACAGAAGCCTTGCGAAGGCCATGCTAAACAAGTGATGTCAGCTACTTTCCTAGAAAGAAAGAAAGATATTAACAACATCTGCCGAAAGAAAGGAAACACAAACACTGCAACAAAGCCTTGAAAACTGGATTGAGAAATATCTTCATGGATGTAACACTGTCCAGACACACGCCGAGCTGTGTGTATATATCCTCAGTGTACACAATCGAATGTGGTCCGACTGAGAGCGCTCATTATCACCCTGGAATAAAGGACTTTGGTGATTCAATAGGAGTCTATTGATTACGCCTGTCGAAGGATTCTCCCGTCATCTGAGAAATCGTTGCTCTAGTCTGGGAATTGAAACCTCTGTTTGCAGCGCACATTCACTTCCCTCCTCCTGCCTTTCCTACAGCAGGCCCTGTCTATCAACACTTCTGTTTTTCCTTCACACTCTCAGCCGAGCACATCAGAGCTGCCGTCGTGAACCCGACAGATCTCACATCCCGTGGAAAGGACCAGCCCAAGAGCCATCCAACGGACAGGGGAGAGTATAGAGGCACAGTCTGCCAAATGCAGCCACAGTTCACCTCTCTGCGTCACGGCCAGAGGCTCCCCCCCATGATGAATAGTTGGGTTAAAGTGGACAGGCCTCGTTTTATATCCTGATGAAGAAGTGTCAGATATGAAGATTCTCTGACACACTCTGGTTTAGATGCCCCTGGTGGTGCATGCTGGGAGTCCGTGTGATGTCACTCTCAGCAGACACTCCACTGACACCCCGACTCTGTATTGTGCAAAGTGAGAGAGAGAGAGAGACGCTGACACCTGGCGGAGCTGCCTATGAGGGTCCCAGTGCTCATGCCAGAGAGAGAGAAGGCTCTGAGCTGAGGATCTAAAGGGAGGGATGTATTCATATGGACCTTTTCAGACTAGAAACCGAGAGAGAGAGGGTTGCTTCAGAGGGAGGTGTGTGAGAGGAAGGGAGACTGCTTCAGTCGTGGGACAATTTATATCCCTCCCCCTGAACACGACCGAGCAAACCAATGTCAATAAGTGTAAATTCTTAAGGTTTGATAAAGAAACACACAAACACAGTGCAGGCAGCAATAACTACACCGTCAACAGCCTCTCAGCTCACAGGGTCAGGAAACAGGTCCATTCAACATTAGCACAGAGCCGCGCTGATTAACAAGACTTTGAGTGTCATTTAGATACAGGAACCTCAATCCAATGAACACAGGCCTGTTTACACACACTACATTATTTACTTTATTTTTCTTTCTATGTTATTTGTTGGATGGTTTTTATAAATATTTGAAGAAAAACTAAACAATAGCAACAGTTGGAGAAACTAAATCTAGATATATTAATTTGAGGAAGTAGTTCAACATATCGGGGAAATTAAAATATGATGTCTGTTTTTTTGTTTGTTTGTTTTGATGTTTTTTTTAAGAATCTCAGTGTAAAAGTGACTTTGATCGATGGGGTTTCATTTTGGATTGTGCTAAAGGGGTCTGATCTGTCCCAGTGTGTGCGTGTCGCCTGGTGGCTCGGTCTCACTATAAAAGCACTGCTGGATGTGCAATCAAACAGCACACGTCAGGTGAGCGCTGGAGTTGCCCGCGCAGAGAGAGCGTCGACAGGAACTCAGCTCTACATATACTCTACTCAACTCTACTCTACAGCAGAGCAGCATCAGGTTTGGGTTTAAATTAACGAGACAATACAAACTACAGTGATTTTCAGTTTATGTGTTGACAGGTGAAAACTAGCTTCTTCATCTTCATCTTCTTCTTATTTACATCTTCACAGACAATTGCCAGCTCAGATAACAGGGCTCAGTTTGGGACTAATTATCTTAATTGGTGTGCTCTTTGAACTATATTTACATTCAAACATCAGGCTTGTGACCTTATAATGATGTAAAATGAACAATTACACCTAATTGGACTGTGCCATCCACGACTGCTGCAAGGCCCCCGAGCACAATAGGTCAGAGACGAGTGGCGCCCCGAGGCCACGCAGTGCGTTATTTTAACGGCCCAGTATGTGTGTTACATTAGTAGGATTAGGAGTAAATTAACCCATCTGAGACTGGGAGGACAAAGCTGTTTGAACTGGAGTCTGTGGGGACTGCCCATCAGAGTGGAGTCTGAGAGTTTGAGGGCTGACTCGTCTCGGACGCCAGGGGGCCGCGGCACATTGGGGTCCTGTCAGGCCGGCACTGGGGCACCACAGACGCTTCGGACACATGAGAACAACTGAAATTATAATGTCTCATTTATCGAAAGGAAAATGGGTTTCTACCAGAGTTTGTGCATCACGGCCAGCTCCCAAAGTTATTCTTTATTTTAGAGTTTGTAAGAGTGTGAGGCGAGTGAGCTGGAGTGGTTGTTGTGCCTTGAGCTTTAATGACCTGGGGACACTTTCACAGAGCAGAGGGGCCCTGCCACTGGGCTGTGTCCTCAAAGACTTCATCAACACCTTCATAGAACTCACAATTTCCCTAATTTGACTTTTCAAAATGGTTCAGATTACAAAAAAAAAAAGCCTTTCACTTTCCCAAGTGTTTCAAGCACTAAAAAAGGCTCTGATCGTCCAAACGAGGACTGCAGCCGAACGGGGACAGAAAGGAGCAGGCCGGGGGTCTCCGGGCCCGGGGCCGAACACCACTGATATAGAGAGACACCGGGCAGGGGGGAAAACAAATTAGAAAGTGTGAAGAGATGGATACTTTGTTGGTTTGTTTGTTTGTCTGTAACTCACGTGTTAACATGGCACAACATCGTTAAGTGAAGCAAAACAGTCATGCTTCTGTTTACCCCAAAAATCACGAAAAGACAAAAAGACAAAAAGACAACTCCTATGGGGCTTTAATTTGGTGCCACATCTGTTAAGGGAAGGTGAAAAACTGTAATTATTGAGGAAGAGTTTGCAGTTTGCATTTCTCTCCATAACCACTGGCTGGCTTGTCTGTCACCCCAGCTTGAGATATGTGTCTCTTTTTAAAAAATAAACAAAGAGTGAAAGAGCGAAAGAAAGAAAAGAGAATGTGAGACTACGGGCTGCGGGGGGAAATTATGGCGCTTTCATTCAGGATCAAACAGCGTGCGTTTTCATTTTCATCAAAAGCTGCTGAGCAGACAGGAGAACTTGAATAATAAAGTGGTGACGGAAAACAAATACATCAGTGAAAAAAAGTAGAGAAAAATCAGTTTTCATCAGGTTTCATTTTTAAGTAAAGACATGTGAACACGAAACACAATGTCCCTCCATGCCAAATATCCTCACACAATTCACAGTATAAAACTACAACCCACTGTCTGATAGGACCTGGATGAGCCCTTGTACAAACCAGTCGTTTTGTTTATCCTTCCTAAACTGTACATCACCTTGGCCGCCGGCCTCACTACTTAATAGATTTCAACATTAGATAAACAGCCATAAAGTATTTGTCATAGTGGGCCTCGGAGACTCTCCAATTGTCCTCCGCTGGCTCCACCACCCTTAAGTCCTTGCTGGCTAATGAGAGATTAAGGTCTGCATGAGCAGTTAATCAGGGGGATTGAAAGGGCTGAATTCCCTCGGCTCTGTCTTTTGTTCCCCCGGCTGCGGTGAAGCAATCTGGGGGTCCGCCAACAAAGACACTCCAACTCAAGAGTCCCAACAGGGTCACCGATACTGACAACAGCCCCGCTCGGGTTCAGCACGGGGCAGTCAGGGCAGAAGTAACTGTTATATGTGTTTATACAGCTGATGGAGCTTATACACAGCGCTGCGGAGATGCCTGGAAGCAGCTCAGATCAGGACAATGAAGACGGAGGAGGCCTGGTTATTAATATATTCAGCGCCCGTTGCCTTGATCTCTCTCCGCATCTGCATTTAAAGCCCTGTAAACACGTGTGTGATGGACCCCCCCCCACACACACACACATCGGGAGAGTTTAATAATTAGTAATGGAAAAAAAAAAACTAAACAAGGATACTTTCATTAACATCAATCCATTTTCCCTGGTTTTGTTGCACTATGTGTTTATAATATAACGTGGCTTGATCTGTATGGAGATTGCGTAATGCGTAAAATGCGCAAAGAGAAATGATCAAAGAAATCTCCTCATGCCTTTCACAATACGTGCTTATTTTTTTAAAATACGGTGCAAACGATAAAGTGTCCATTTCCTCACAATATATCTGCTTTGCAATAGCACACAAACAAGCGAAAGGAAGAAATGACTCATTCCCGAGTGGATGCTCCCCGGCTCACCCGAGACCCTGAGCACAGAGAGAGAGATAGAGAGAGAGATGTAAAATGTAAATAACCCTATATTTGATCTATATTTGTAAAGATTTTTAATGTTATTGTATTTAATTTCGATGTACCCAACTGCTTTGGCAATACTTGTGTGTAAACATCTCATGCTAGTAAAGCTTTTGAATTTGAATTTGAATTTGAGAGAGAGAGAGAGAGGGAGAGAGGGGCCCCGCAGCGCAGTCGCCGCTCGTCAGTCCAGGTAATAGAGACTGGGAAATGAAATGACTCACTCATTCCACAAACTGGATTCATTTTCTCTTTCTTGAACTCATAGAACTTTATTTAATAGTTTTTTTTTCATGCAGCCGTTTATAAAACACGCCTATAAAGAAGAAAAGTCTTTGAGTTCATACAATTGTCGCCAAACAATCTTTATTTCCTAATACTTATCAAAAGTGACCAATTTCATAGTTTTAACAACCTATTAATACTTAATACATACATACATAGTAATACATACTTAATGACACAATACTGGAAAAGCAAACAGGAAAAGTGCTAATTAATCAATCAATCAATCAGTCAATCAATTAGCACTGTTTCAGTTTGCTTTTCCATTATGGTGTGATTGATATCGACTGGGTGAAAAGTGAGATCTATTGAACAGACTCGCTCTCGCTGGTGTCCACCAGCCCGTCCTGGCCCAGGAGTCCCTGTGTGGCCAGTTGTCAGGTAGAAAGGTCTTCTTCCTCGGGGGATTTGACAGGCCCTTCACGGAGCACAATGATGGGCAATGTGTTTTGCTCACAGATATGCAGCCTTTGTGGCCATTTCACCACATCTGACAAGAAGCAAAATACCAGCAGTGTGAGAAGGAGCCCCGAACATTTCATTATTCCAGCTGGGGGAGGTGGTACTGGGAGGGGCAAAATGATGTTGCACAGCCACGAATTTGTAATTGAATTGAATTTTAATGTACTTTATTTATTTACTGTATTTATTTCTCCTCTTCTTCTTCTTCTTCTTGGTTGAGTGAGGACGAGAGAGGACTGCAGAAGGTTGAGAGGCCAACCCCCCCACCTTTTTCCTTCCTCTTTCCACATTATTTTCTTCCACATCATTTCAGGCTCAGATGCCCCTGAATTGGGTCCAGCTGTGGCAGATTAGCTCGTGTGCGGACAGGAACTGAAGTGGCTCCATCGCCGCTCTCCAACGAATTATTCATCTGTATTGTGACATCCTGTCAGCGGTTATTGCAGCCAGCAGGCCTCCCTCTGACCACAAGCAGGAAGTGTGAAAGCAGCCGCGGCGCATCCGAGGTGAACAGCCCTGTGTTTCCTCTCCCTTGTGGAGGTTTACCGCAGTAAATCTGAGCTAGAATCTGGCGGTTTGCCCCCTGGTTTCAGGCTTTGAATGTTAAATTGCTTCATCCTGGTTTATTGTATATTTGAACCATGGAATTTCTATACCACTTCTCTCAATGTCTGATCACTTTCCTTTCCTATATATCTGCCTGTGTTTTTTCTTTTTTTTCTCACCACAGCATAATTACTGTCCACTTTGATAAGGGAGGCAGGATTTGTAGTTTTTTTGGGTCGTGTCCCCTGAGGCCGCGGAGGAGAGAAGTGTTGTGCCTGATCTGGCAGTTGTAACGAGACGGACAATGTACGGTGCTGTGAGCTACAGGGCCCCACAGAGCACAAGCGCCTCCACTGGGACCCTTTCATAACACAGCAGGCAGGCGCAGGAATGCAGGGCACGGATCTGGCACGAAGTGACCGACACTGAGATGAGTTTCCAATGTTAGGTTTTCCCAGAGTCCTGCCAGATCAAAGGATCCTAGTTTTCTGAACTGAAAGCGATCACACCAGTACCTCTACGGACATCAGTGCCTTGACATACATAAAAAGCTGCGTCTTTATTGTCCCAACAGAGACCCTGGCTAGAATACAAACAAACCCCACAAGTGCTATAAAAGGCAATCATATAAAATGATATATAATATAAAAGGTATATTAGCCGGCCACTAATTAGACGACTGAGCATTAGCACAGTGGTATGTTTATAACTTTCTAGCAAGAACTGTAATCTGTAATCTGTAATTTTCATACAAGAAAAAGAAATCACAATAGCAATAACTCATGTGTCTGTGCACACAATAGGTTCCTGTGATGTGGATGCATAAGCAATTTGCTTTTACTGTCCCCTCTGCCGTGTTTAAAACAATGTTCTCCTGTTCTATAGAGTCGGCGGACTGTCACTGTTTATACAGTACTAAAATGTGCACGTAAAGAAGCTAACAGTGGAAGTGCAAAGGCATATCATTTGTTTAATACATACATAAACAAAGGAAAAAAGCACACACACTAGTTTACTGGTAATGATATAGAGACACAAACACTGCGCCTCAGAGTCAGAGAAGTTTGTTTTCTTGCGGCGGGAGTTTACGGAGACATCTCTCCCCGGAGCTGCAGTGTAACAGCCTTTCTTATGCAGATGTGGACAATGGGCGAGTGCTTGTGTCCCCACACTTAGCATACCAATTGGTTTATTGGCGAGAGGCTTTAAAAAAGTAAAATAAAATGAAACAGCTCTTGTTGATATGTGTGAGCCAGTGAAAAGTCCCCAGCGTGGCCTAATGGAAACCCTGGGAGAGAGTGTGGCTCTGAATAGGTACGAACACGACACCCCGCTCCTCTGAAGCAGTGTTTAGCTATGCGTCTCGCTTCGAGGAGATCCTTACATTCGTAACCGGAGACACAACACAAAACCTTCGTCTCTAACCCTGCAATCTCTACACACCCAGCTGCCTCAATAGCGCAAGCCGTCCGTGTGGCTTCTGACAGGATTGAGCAGGATTGTGCAGCTGTCTTTTCGGACCAGGGACAGGAGTCGCAGATTAGGGTTTGTATGTGGTTTACGATTTCACAAAAGAGGATGAATAGTTAGCGAACAGAATCAATATGAAACATGTGAGTTTTGACCCTGGGTACCCCCAGTCCCAATGACCATGATGTCAAAGGACAGAGCTTCTGTGGACAGGAGTGTGTGACCTCAGGTATCTAGCGTTGGAAAGGTCCGTATGGACGAATCCCTCCCTTCAAATCCTCAGCCCGACCCTCCGCCCTCTGTCATGAGCACTGGGACCCTCGTGCGCCCCTCCGCCAGATGTGCGTGTTTCTCCCACTGCTCTCTCTATCTCGCACAGTGCTGTACTACAGAGTCAGGGTCAGAGTAGGTTGGAGAGTGAGAGTGACATCACACAGACTCCCAGCATGCACTACCAGGAGCACCTGCATGCTTGCATGTCCATTTACCGCGTGCTCCTTTACAAACACACCTACATAAAGCGTGCCTCCCTCTGGGCTGTGTCTTCTGGGACTAGGGAAGCTCATGGCCTCTGTTTGTTGGGCACTTTGAGGAACGGTCATGGAGATGCATTTTCATAATGGTTGTCATGAACAGAAAAGATTAAAAACAATCCTTCACACGATTTTGAACCATCTGGGAAAGTGTAATCCCCCGCCCACCGAATCGCACGCGACGGTTGATCACACGGGAAAGAGAAAGGCTCGGATGTTTGGTCTAGTCGGGCAATCTGTCGGTAACATCAATACAAAGGCCACAATACCTCGTCACCAGGTATTCTCCTGAACAAAACGCAGCCGGCAAAACATTCATCACCGCTCTCCGTGTGCTGGCACTTTCATCACTTAATAATAACACTGTTATAATCACAGTGGGACACAACCCACACATACCAGAATATAAAACAAAATCTTACCATCACTTGTATTACTCGTAAATACACTTTAAACAAGGCTGAACTGCTTCTTGTTTTATCTGTACTGATTCCCGCACTTTCGTGCTGATGTTTTACAATACGCCGTGTTAGAATTGTGACTTGTGTTTTGGACTCTATTTTAAGTTTTATTTACTTTAAATAGAATTTATATTTTATATTAAGAACATCAGAAAGTGTCATGCTCATTTGGTGTCCATTAATAACTAAGTGATCAAGGATCCTATCCAGTCTGTTTTTGAATGTTCCCAAATTGTCTCTTCAGCCACATCGCTGGGGAGTTTGTTCAGATTGTGACGCCTCTCTGTGTGAAGAAGTGTCTCCTGTTTTCTGTCCTGAATGTTAATATATCGTATTGTATTGTTAATATTTTTGCACCTATTGTAAAATGTAGTTTGGTTTGTGGACCATGGGTATCTTGTGACAACTGCAGGTCACACTGGGTAAGTGTGTCTGCTAATAAAGGAATAAATAACACCATTTATAAAACTAATGGTGGAAACAACAACAAAATATTATTTCAAATGAGTTTTATTCACAATATTATACTGTATGTAAACAAAAAAGTTAATTTCCAGGTTCCCTGCAGAGCTGATTTTCAGTCTGATGTGGATCAATATAAATATGTGTGGCAGTGCTCTGCTAATCTTTTGCTACCTCTTATCAGTTTACCTAACAAGCACGCTTAAAAACCCTTGAAACCTCTCTGAGTCTGTACTAAAGGGGATTTACCAGGAGGGTCATGGGCTGGGTCTGTGATAACAGTGTCGGCACACTTCAGACACATCAGGTCTTCAGCCAGGCAGGATGCTGTCATTACAGAGGGGGATTGATCTTCTTCAGCTCAAATGACAACGATGGCATAAGCAGTGAAATCACACGGCAACGCAAATAATACTCCAGGGCAGAAACAAGCATTTACAAACTGCTGAGCAAAGACATTTAGTTGCATAAAATGCATTCTTCAGACGTCCATTTCCCATTTTCAGTAATGTGGAGGACTGAACATATATTTATATATAACATCGTTTGCTTTGTTTATTGCCATCCACTGGTAATTAGTGTGTGAAATCGTCAGCTAATGCCACTGAATTTCTAGGCTGTAGCTGAGATATGCTTTTCTCTGAGGCCTCCTAAGATATACTAATTACTACAGAGCACATTGAGAGCAATCTGGCCCCAAGTATTAATTTATTCAACACTAATGAGCAATCTTGGTACAATTCAAGCATAAATTGAATCCAATGCAAGATAAATTATATCGTGAAACCGCAGAATACAGACAGACCACTATTGTAGGCCATAAAAGTACCAACGGGGGATAACTTACGACCAGGCAGCACGTCTGGGTTACAGCAAGAGGTTCTGACATCAATCTGTAGCAGCCCAGCTCTTCTGCAGATGACATTTATAACGAGAGTGGTCTGATTAATCAAAAACAGGTGCCTGGCGTGCGCGGAGGGCGACAGGACCAGCGAGAGCTACGGTCACAGTTACAGGCGAGTGTAGGATTGAGCCGATGGGAGTCAGGCGTCTACAGAGAGATCAGCTATTTCTAATCCAACACAGGATTATTTATTGAGAAAAAGATATCATTGTAGCTGTATTTACAGCAATAGTTATTGTGACAGATACAGGTCAATGTATAGTTATGATCAGTTATAGTTGAGTGACAGCCAGAAATGGGTGTCAGGCATCTACAAAAATAATAAATATTTCACTGTTAATATATAATGTGATAGTCCAGGAAATTCAGCCATCTGGAGCAGATATTAAATATCTTCTATGCAGTCTATCCTACATTCCTCTTATTATTTTAATAAGACACTATACCGTATGTCCGTTACATGATGGCTTCAGGGAGCTGTGAGCGATACTTCCCAGTTGTGCTGTAAAAAATGTCAATTGCATTATTACTATACTGAAGTCTCAAGGCTGTACTTGAATAGATCTGAGACGGCATTCAAACCACAGCGCTTTGTCCCTCATCTGGACAGTGAATAAACCTTCACAATGGTAGGCCAACCATTTAAAAAGTTATGCAAATTGCAAAGCTTTAATTTATTTTGTGTTGATTTGCCTATGCGAGGGAACTCAGAAACATATCAGACTTTGCTTTTCTTTGTATTTTGGAGGATTGAGGGCTGTCCTGTACACCCGTCTCGAGATTTACCCATCTGACGTTCTGCGTGTGACCAAACAAGAAATAACAAAGACAAAAAACACTTTCTTGGTGGTCCCACTGAGGAAAGAAAAACCTTTAATCTCCCTTTCTGATGAGAATTTCTTCAGTGCGATGTGCCACGCCGCTGACCTCATTGTTTAATTAAAACTGATTACGTAAACACAGAAAAGAAAACATCTGCCACATATATACATTTTAGTCACTTTTCTGTGGGCGGAAAAAGGACCACTTATATAGTTCGGCTGTGGACATACATGGTCAATTACATGTGAAAAAAGCCAGCTGGACCTGCGGCTTATCAGGGTGAACATAAAATGCCCTAACACGTATCTGGTTTTTAGCTGCCAGATGGGAAAATGTCCCAAGATGTGGAAATACAGTACACCTGCTCTCAACTTAATTTGTAAATGCCCCTAATAGTAATTTACACATAATCCTGAGAGGATTAAATGCCTTCATAGCTTCTCATTTACCAAAGAAGCCTACATTCCTGCCCCCCCACCCCCTAGTTTATTCCAATTACAATATCAGGAATGATTTCTGAGCTGATCCTCTGTGGGACCTAAGGGGCTTTGTGTCTTAATTTGAGCACATTTATGAACAAATTCCCCCCTATAGTAATGTCTCCATCTGGAAATCTGCTCCGCAAAGCCCTCAGGGAAGAGTAAACCTGATTTATTCAAAACATCCATCAATATTTTAATGGCCCCCCTCAGCCAGACCGAGCCAATTCAATCCACTTTCAAACTTTCTTGATCAGAAACATCTTCCGCTGGAGAGGGGAATGGCAGCACCTGAACGACTGCACCCCACTGCTTACTAAAGCTTGGTCTGCATCACGTTCTCCTGGCAGACTTCCTTTTTGTTTGTTCGAACACGCTGTGGATTTTCAGAAGTGCTATGAGAAACAACAGAGCCGGTTTCTGTGGTTTAACTGGAATGTGTGTTAGTGGATGAACAAACACAGAGATTTAGAAAAAGATAAATCATAAATCTGTAGGAGAACGTGGATGTGGTGGGGAAAGTGATGCAGAAAGACCTTAAGAACCTGAATGATTCCTTAATGTTTGATAAAAGTCCTGCTCTGACACCAAGCGCCCCACCCGACTCCAGTCTGGAGATCCCTCTCACGGAGGATTTGTGTTTTACACCAGGACGGTGTCCCTCCAGGGATTTCCAAAGAATTACTTTGGAAGAGCTGGGAAATAACTTGAGGAATTGTAACTGATTTATCTGTCTGGGTTTTATAATTTTCTAATAACTGTCTTCAGCTCTATTGCACCGCCTCCACATTCACAACACTAAGAACGCTAACTTGACCTATCAGGCTAATCCCTGTAATTCCTTAAAATCCCTATAGAAACAAACACAGGGCTACGCATCAGCTTAGCTTTCAGCGGAGGTATTTGCTGGCAGACATCACACCTGCGACTGATATACACAATGGTGGTTAAACTCAGGGGGGCTTCTGCATACAATTTGTCTGTTTTTTGTTTTTTTATTAATCTTTCCAGGTCAAATGTAAATATGAGTTTTAGAGAAAATGTCTGTCATGCTTCTGCAATGGTCTGGTTATGAACGTGAGTCTCTGTGAAGTGGGGCTGTTTCTATTTTGTACAGATCATTCAGTGCACAGTCTACAGCTGCTCAAGACACTTTCTATATTAAGAAACAGACAAAAACAAAAATACATCAACAAAAGCTCCAAAGTGGGGGGTTTGGGAATCGTGGCTAAATCTACAGATCAATACAACAGGACAGGCACAGTTTCATGGATAAGCAAAGCAAACCCACCTTTCCACAATCGCCGTTTCTTTAAAAACCTTGGCTGTCTTGAGGATTTATAGATTACACAGCTGGCATTTTTACAAACATCATAAAGTAATAAATGAACCAACTATCAAACACACACAGACACACAAGTCCTGAAGAAATCCACGGAGCTCCTAACACACAATAAGTAGCCAAAAGTAACAACAAACAAAACAAAAAAGCCACCAAGTGCCCAGCAATTTTTCCCTGGCTTTCAGAGACAACCCATTAGTGTCCTGCTGTGTTTTAATCCTAATTGACGTGTTAAAACAGAGACATTTCATCTTAATGTGTTAATTCTCTAGCTTTACTCCGGGTGGCTGTGGCTCCATGCGAAGGCGGACTGTTTACCGAGCTCCTGTAAGTAGCGACAGGGCAACGGGCCGGCCACAGGTAACTGACCCCATAAAGACATAAAGATTTAGTGCTCTCGTTTTATCGACCATATTAGAAGTGCAAGGAGCAATAGATCAGAATGAAGTGTCTGTGTGTGCCTATATATAATATATGTATATGTATATATTACAGAGAGAGAAAGGATTTAATTAGGTTACTACTCAACTCAGACACAAGGTGCTAATCAATCTCTGGCCTATTTCATACAAGAGTAACTTATTCACACTTTGGGAAGCATCCACCATTAATCAGAAAGAGACAATAAGAAAATGAAATAAAACCTTAAAAACAGAGACGGAGAGCAAAGATATTTCTTTGGTGGGGGGGGCGTCTGTTTGAGAATATGATGTTTGTTTTGTTGGGCATTTTGTTTGCACGTCAAAATGTCACCTGCTTCTCTCACTGCGTTATCTGGGGGATCCGGCTGTTTGTGTTTTAAATGGACCTTGTTAAGGAATTATCACTTTTAATCAGTTTGCTGAGCAGAAAAAGACACGGTGTTCAAAGGGATCAGATACCAGAGGAAGCACTCTACCTGTTCACCCCACATCAAAGAGGCAAAGGCATCCTGTCTTGATTATACTGAATACATTCTGCAAAGGGGCATCCTCTCCTGACACTGTTCTCCAAATATATTGACCTTACGTAGAATAAAATTGCACAGATTACAAAAACTAATGCATGAACGAGTACAGATAATTGTGTCCAGTCCCCAAACGGTCACACACGCACCTCTGTGCCACAAGAATGGACGATGCACAGCTACCTCCTTTCAGGGGCGATGTGTGCGACGAGACACAAGGCTGCAGTCCCAGGGTGTCTCCAGAAAGCCCAGGAATATCTCTGAGCACAAAGACATCTCATTAGGCTAAACGGTTTGCAGATTCAGCTCCAACAGGCGCCAATTTGCGGCCAGTTTGCAGGTTATTCAGCCAGATAGTTGTCCGCAGCCATCCCGAAAGATTCTGGGGGCTGTGAGCTATGCAAAAACCGAGGGGAGGGAGGGGGCTGTTTCCTGTCACTCCCATTTACCTTATACATGTGGGGACAATATGTGCAATGCAAAGCCTCACAGTTGCAAATCAGGGAGGGAATCCCAGCCCATTCTCCGGTGTTTTTACATACCCCTCCACTCACCCCCCCGGTATAAAGAGGGGAGACAGCTGCTGCATTGTTCACACTGCTCTCCTGGACTCTTCCACAGAGAGGGAAACGCCAGCTTAATTGCATTAGCCTTTTATTTTAGCTCTGGTTTGTTGTGTGTCCCCCCCGCCTGAAGAAACAGGGCTGTGAGTAACCGGCTCACAAAGAAGAACTTGGAGAGAGAGAGAGAGAGAGAGAGGGAGTGAGAGGGAGTGAAAGAAGGAGAGAAGAGCAAAGCCACATTGCTAATCTGATGATAAACCTTTTTTGATCGATTCAGTTTGCTCTGAGACCCGACTCTCCCGCCCGGTCCTGTAACTCCACACGTTCTGATCCGAGACGGCTAGGGAAGCTCACAGGATACCCCGGGCACATTTCTGCTCCTACGCTCTCTGGACCTCAGTCCCGGACACAGACCGCTCAGCACCGGCCACGATGAGACTGACGCGCCTCCTCTGGACCCTGTTCCTCATAGTGATGGGCTTCGCGTTGATCAGCGGGCAGAGATCAGGTACGTGCGTTTATCAGCCGCACCGATCGGCCACATGATATAAGACAGAGCCTAGATTTGTGTAAAATTACCATAATTGAGCTGCGGTTCATTATGAAGGTTATATTCAGATTTGTATATATATATATATATATGTGAGTGTGAGTGTGTGTTGAAGAATTATTGATTAGCTGGTGAATACACTTTTTGATACAGTTTTATTTTGATACCTATTCAACTTTTAACAAGATGGGAACACAGATATTTAGATGTCTTTGAGAGGATTTTCTTTGGAGGAAATTCATTCAGTTTTGTTAACTCCTTCTCAGACACTTTAATTTTGCAGTATTTTCCTTTTTTAGAATCATAAATAATAATAATAATAATAATAATAATAATAATAATAATAATAATAATAAAAGTGACTAACAATATCTTAAAGATCCAGCCAATTAAAAATACTGCTCTCTTTAACTATTTAACAATGCGAAACACTAACAATGATTCACACAATAATTAATTACACAAAAAGTTGGTTTGATTGCTGACAACCACCCTGGTGCAGTACAGATTAAATTGTGATTTTATTCCTTAATTTTATCATAAATGTTCATCACCAACTGAACCACATGAACCAGAAGCATGTCTGTTTGTGAGAGAATGCTTTTATTATGAGTGTTGGAAATGACACCAAATTCTCCAAATTGGTAGTTTCAGCCCAAAAATCCCCTGACAATGTAAATGTAATGTAAACAGCACGAGGGAAATCTGGCACAGCTGATTCCACTGCGCTGCTGAAATCGATAGCAGCCTGTTGAATACAGGAGTCGCTGAGGCGAGTTCCTCCCACGAATGTGACTCGATCGCTGTCGGGGTTAATCGACCGCAGCGGTGCCAGTCGCCGGGTTGTGTTTTCTCTGTTTAGTTTTCCTGACTTGAGTCGTAAAAGGAGAGTTTTGGAAGTGGGGGGGGTGGGGGGGTGCAAATCAAACACACAGCGCCCGACTCCGCCGCATTCCTGACCGCAGTCCTTATTGTTAGTCGTGATGTTCAATCAAACGCTAACAGGGGCTCCGAGATGCTGGGCACTGATTTGCAGTCTACCATGAAAGTACTGTCAACAGAGAGGGGTGGGGGGGTTGGTTGGCCCTCTCCTCACAGGGAAGGACGGCTGTAATGAGCCCCCACCCCACCCCCACCCAACTTAAAGGAATCTGAATCCACCCCCCTCTCTCGAGGAGCTCAGATTCAGCTCAGAGTAACACTCGGAGGGGAGAGGAGTAGCACCCCCCCACACAGATCTCTTATCTGGGATCTCTCCCCTCGCTGCGATCCTTAAGGAGGTGCATTTATTGATCGGCCGCTTCCTCCATTGAGCAACGGCCGCGGACCTGAGTGTTATATGGGTCCATTGATGGTGTTTGTCATCCTGCAGATAAGGATCAGCGATTTTAGTGCCTTCCATTCACCTGTTTACTGCACCTGGGTGTGTTCAAGACTTCATGCCGAGAGTGCCACTGAGATAGGATTCTCTTATTTCTTGGGCAGCTCTTTAATTTCAGTGTGAGATGCCAAGGTGTCGGAAGTCTTGTGGTAGTTGGATACATCAGCGTGCCACGTGCTACACATCACCACACTTCTGCCTACTGCTATATTTTGAACAAGGCTTTAGTGTCGTTTATTCAAAATGCAACTCAAAGTACTCTTTTGTCAAGTTGCTTTTGTGAAATTGTGTTTGTGGCGACGAAGATAATAATCCCCTTTTTATACAGAAATATATAAGGACAAGTGTATGATCTCTTTACTTGGCCCATAGCCTTAAAACGTGTCCAATGGAAAATCTTAGTTTTATAAAATGCTCTGGCTCTCTCTCATGTTCTGCTCATTTGCATTCTGTGATTCATGTGGCCAACAGACCCTCGGCCTCAAACGGGATTCAACACGATGCACGCCACCCGATCCGAGACAAGCCACCGATTTGACATCACTTCCAAAAGGCACCCATCTGTGCGCTTTAACACATTTCAAGCACCCATCGCTCAAAAGAAATCCCCCGATGTTCAGAAGTGCACTTCCCCAGGACCACTTTGCGTTTCACCACATGCTGTTATTAACCTCTGATCTCCCGTTTCTCCCCCCAGAACACATCAATCTACGAAAGAAATACCGGCACCTCTGTCTCCACCGAAGATGCATGCCTCTGCACTCGCGGGTGCCCTTCCCTTAAGGTATGTGGGGGCTGTGATTTATACACTAATAATTGTTTACAGCTGCATCGGACAATATATGTGTCCTCTCCTGATCATGAATAAACCCTGTCAGCCAAAGTATCATTCACACACTTCCTCCCTGCAGTCTGGCTCTCCTATATGTCAGCTGTTCTTGGCACCCGTTCTATGTCTATTGGCTTTTCTGTGAGTCGCTGCCTCCATCCCCCCAGAAGTGTGGCGAATTGAGTGTTTCATGGGGGTCTGGCACTCGGAGGAGTGGTTGAGACCCTGTTCCAATGGTGTGAAGGGAATTATGGGGTTTTTACTCATTACTTGCTTTGGAGGACATAAAAAGGATGGGATTGATGGTCAAAGATGCAGGCAGACATACCTGCGAATGCAAATTACAAACCTGTACCCTTATGTGGTTTTATTTAGTAGCAGCAGTAGAGAGTGGGGGGGAAATACGAAGTGAGAGGGTACAAGTTTGTAATTTGCAGGTAGCTCACATTCTTGCCTCAGTATTGTATAGGTCAGCGGGTCCTAGCTGTGGCGTTGTGCCCCTCGCTCCGTGGTGGGGGTCTTTCCGAGCGCATTCTGCTTTGCCCGTCTCCCAAACAATACATTAAAACGACTCCAAGGCAACTCCCGACAACAAAACAGAGCTCGAGAGCTCTCGTCCGGCACCCCGAGAGGAGAATGAACAGGAAGTTAGCTCAACGGCGGTGTTGTTAGTATGCCAAACGACTCTGCTCTGTGTCTCTCACTGCTGCCTTATTGCCCCTGCAGGTGGGCAAATAAGATTAATCAACAATCCCCCTGTTTCAGCAGCTGCCGGGTGACGGAGACCCCAAGGCCTTCCGCATGCTTATTCGGCCAACTGGTAAATATTCAGATTTACTGGAAGAAAAACTAATTACAGGCATTTCTTAGGGCCACTTTGTCTCCATTAGGGGGGCACTGCGACTTTCCTCTGAAGGATGGATTAGGAAATTTAATTCGACCCCCCGCCACGTTCCTAATTCGATCGTAATAAATAAATGTAAAAGGAAGCAGGGGGAAGGAACGACACGGGGTCTGGGCCGGGTCACTTTCCAGATGGTTTCCAAACACACTTTGAAGCTCTCAAACACAGCGCCTTCCCAACAGCCAATATACATCACATTTAATTAACAGATGCTTATCAAATAAAGTACAAACTCTACAGGGCACTTATGATGGGCTTTAATGGGGAGTTTTTGTATGTGAGCTGTAGTCTGGTACATTGCTTTGCTGGTAACTGTCAATTTAAGATGCTGCTGCCAAATTAGAAGGCATCTTCAAAGTCTTGCTATATTGGTATCCGAATCCCCGTTGGAAATTGCACTGATGGGAGCTGGTCCTAGATTGAGATGTTTCCTGCCACACAAGAGCTATCGCACCTCTCCTGTGTAACAGTGGCTCTCCGTGTACTGTAGGAAGCCTCAAACATGTTTTCAGCCCCAAGACACCCTCTTAGAAAACGAGAAACTCAGTATCACAGCATTTTGACTATCCTCTGTTAATTTTATTTTTTTATTGTAAGTGAGCAGGAATGGTCTGCTGTCTCTTCTGCAGAAGGGATGGAAATGTCTCCTGGTTCTGTGTTAAGTTAAGGGAAACTCTAGTCAATGATAAAGTGTATTTTACATTTAATTGTGCACTATCCCCCCTCCCCAACCCTGAGTTTCATTAGGAGCTCTCTGATGAAAACCGGTGTGGCAGGGGATAACCCAGACAGACATCAACGAGTTTCAGAGTAAATCACACTAACGATGTGCTCCTGGTCTGAGGGGGAGAGATTATTAATTCCCTCCCCCCCCATGATGTGATTCAGAAAGTCTAACCAGGAAGCCAAGTCAAAGGAGAGGGCAGGCAGGGTCTTTTCACTGGTAGGGCAGCTTTAAACAAACGAAAACTAAACCAAGCCGCTCTGGCCGTGGCCTGGCGGGGTGAGGCCCATGGGGGGCTCTGGTCAACACCGCACTGGCAGGAGAGGAAGTCCAGCCCCGGTCAGCACGGTTGACAGGCAGTGTATTGACTTTCCCTTATCAGTGTTTCCTGTGAGGGCCGATGGTGTTGCCTTTCTCTTGGCTGATGCCTTTTCTCGGAGGCGACCTTAGGGTTACAATCAGCAGAGGCCACGAAACCCTCAATGATATGTCTATATGTTCAATCAAACAATGAGAATATCCGTAATAACAGGCTGTTGTCTGTTAGCTGTGGGTGTGTTTCAGACCCATCTAACCCTGCGTCTATTATGTTTCATTCCAGTGGGAAACTGTCGAGCCTCAATGGAGGAGGGAGGGAACAGACAGGACCGGCTCACCGCTATAACTCCTGTCGGACCGAAGAGCGACTCCTGAGGCACAGCCACCCAAGCAGGATACGCAGATCCAGTCACTGTCCCACAGCCCCTCTACTATGTACTGACTTTAAAGAAGGACTATTTATTGCCATGGACAGCACCAAAAACAAAACCACCTCTCTGTCAGTGCGTCCTCAACAGCAAATGGGTTTCAGCATCGTCAACATCAATGTCTACCGAAGACTCCCACAAAACCAGGGACCACACTTCTACAAATTCATGCAGCTCTGCTCGAATCGCATTGATACAGATTGTATTTAATTGAGAAATGTAAAGGTTCATGACGCACGATGAACCTCAGTTTAAATCTCGTTGACTATTGCTGTCTCTTTCTCTGGGCTGTTTGCTTGGGATCTTAACCACCTCTCTGGAAATGTAAAGTACAGATCGTCCTGTTAACAAAAGCATGAGATTTGTGTTACAGACTCAAAGGTATATATTAGAGTTATGGAAACCTATATATGGAATTTATATTTTTATTATTTTTCACAGCCAAGAGCCCATGGGAAGCTCTGGAATATTATAATGACAAGGTGATAGAAAATATGTAAGCAGATCAAATATCTGAGCAGAGAATCTTCTCCTGGCTTCTTTGTTCACACACCAATCAAACTTTTTCGGCTTTTCGGCCACTCATTAAAGCGCCAGAGACTTTCCGCAGCCTCCGTGGAGAGACCAACTTCTTCCCAGACAGTAAAGCAGACATTTTGAAACAATTATGCTGTAAGATGTTTATATGTAAGTTATGCACTTCAAATGTTTTATTCTTTTTAAAATAAAATTCTCATACAATATTCATGGTTCTAAATTTAATTTGATTGTTTAAGCTGTGTTGCCATACTTTCTTATGCATTGTTCAATGATTTGACTTCACCTGCCCCGCGGTCGCAAGACGGGTCACAACAACAGCTGAGGCAGCCGGTCTTGGGTCGGGAACTAAATCAGGGCGGGATGTAAACACTTGACAAAACATCTGCTGCAAACTTATTTTCGTCTCCGCAACACACATTCCCGGTCGTGTAAGAAAACAAACGGCACGGGCAGCGCAGACCCCACACCATTAGCGAGGAAAGAGGTGGAGAGAAATCCTCGGTTTGCTACAGTTTAATTCTGTATTTAGCGGTGCGGGGGCTGGCGAGTGCCTCCACAGAAGAGCTCTAACAAAACACACGCTTAAACGTGCCGTGTATGAAATAATGCATTTATTTTAGACACACGCTTTCACAAAACCCAAGTGCTAGATTTTCATCTTTTCTTTTTCAAAATAACATCATCAACTGCCTGCTGTAGTCGCAGACAGGAGAGCCGTCCAGAACTGAGACACAGATATAAAAGCCATCAGAACCAAACAAACCCGATACACAGACAGTGCTTTTCAACAGAAACAATACAAACAGCATTGTTGTCTGAAATTCCTTTCTGGATTGCAGAACCAGAACCTCCCTTCAAATTCAACATTTCCCCTGAGTGCTGTAGAGTCAACTTTCTTTCTTTCTTTCTTCTTTGGGACATGATTATTACACAATGAAGTCTATAAAAGGTGTTCAGCTGGGCTTCCAACCCTAATTTTCCAGTGAACGTGACTTGGTGCAGAAGCGCTGAAATGGCTCGGCTCACGCATGAAATGTAAACGTCGGTTTAAAACATAAACACATCACACACACCAGCATGAAGGTCACATAGCCTCACGTATAAAATCACATTTCCACACAGTCTGATCGCTGCCTGTAAGAGAAGCACAGAAAGGACGAAATACTTGAAAGAACACAATAACAAAAAAAACATAATCAGCTGAATGCAATGATAGGCTCCAGTGGCAGTGATTTTCCCATCCCAGTACACAACCCCAGAGCTCTGAGAACATTCACCGGTCACAGCTTCCCATCTTCTACGGCTCGTCGTGAAAGGATTGTGTCCATAAAGTGTAATTTTCACCATGATGATCCCACGGAGATTAATTGCCAAGGAACAGCTCCTCGTGATGCCCGTTATGAATACATTAATTCCCTTACAACCACAGACTTATTATATATTTTTTAAAGAACACAATTAATTAACAGACAAAAAAAAACAATGTACGCTGCCCTCTAAATTTCTTTGATTTCTATGCATCCATGTTTCATTACTTAACATGCTTATCACACCCAAGACCTGTGTGCGTAGAAGAAGGAAGTGAACTAAGCCAGCGGTAACCCAGAGTGTCACGAGGTCCACACACACTGTGGGTGTTTTTCCTAGAAACGCACGACACCCTCCCTGACTCAGAGAGCAGTCGCCCCTGCCCAAACGGCGGTCCTTACAGCCGAGAGGGAGGGTGCTCAGCCCCTGATCTGCTGCGACGTCAGCGTCAGGATGCGCTTGCTGAGCAGAGTGTTGTGCTGCTTCAGGTACTCAATCAGGTCCGCCTGCTTCTCCACCACGTCCTCCAGACTCGAGCCGTCCCTGCAAACAGAGCACAGGGACGGGGCTTCAATCTCCCCCCTTGCTGGACACTCGCACTGAGACCACAAGCACTGTAAGTTGCCCCATCCCCCCAGAGTCACAGTAAAGTAAACGGGACTCGAGACTGTGAGAGGCTCTGGAGTCTGTTTGCGCTGCCCTGCCCCGTCTGCATTCACCGGGGGCTTTGGAAGGCCTGGTCCCCCCCCCCGACGGCCCCGTCGTCTTTGCAGATGTTAATCGCACCGTGGCCGGTGACAAACAGACGGAGGCCCGACCCCAGGGTCCCCCGGAGCCCCTCCACCGAGACGGGGCAGAGGAGCAAACAGCCAACAGTGCAAACGCTGAGGCACAGATCTCACGTGTGTGTATACAGAGGTGTGAGAGTCATGCAGGCCCAGGCTAAATCGACACCTCGACATGCCAGAGAATCACAAACTACTCGTACTCCGTTGTGTTTTTATATACAAGCTCCAGACAGTGGCTTTGAACACTAAACTAAACTGACTGAGTTCAGGTTTGCAAACTGTGATTCACGGGGAGGTCAAAGTAATGATTAGGTCCTTAATACCTAGTACTGGACATTCATTTTATTGTACTGTTGTAAATTCTGCATGTTGGATATAAGTGCCTTGCAAACTGAACTTCCACCACCACCACCAGTAAAACATAGTGTACCTGAATCCAGTCTCTGAGTGGATGTGGCCTCTGTTGTCTGAAGAGGTGAGCGATCGATCCTCCTGGCTGATGTCGGGGCCTGGCTTCTGTTTGTTGAACTTCATCACCTTCACTGAAGGAGAAGGATGAGAACAGAGCAGAAAGGTGGTCAGAAAGACACCTGGACATCCGCAGGGACCCGGCGGACAGTCTGGAGCCAAAGAGTCCTTCATATCCCACATTTCCCCTCGCCTTCAGTGGGAAATGGACCCAAAGATCGATTCAATTTGACTGTAAATTTAGAGTTTGAAAGAAAATGAGTCAAAACGTAGTTTTTTATTCCTACAGATACGCTTCAGTTATTTAATTATGTAATGGTCTTCAAAATGAAATGAAACCCCAAAGGAACCCCACTACACAGTGTATTGGATTAGCCAATAAGCGCAGTGGATCCCGCCCACTAGCTGTGATTGACAGAAGGGGCTTTGTTAAATTGTGGAAGAAAAAGAAATGCAGAACCACGTTTCGAAACATAAAAGAGCAGAGAAATGTAAATAGCAAAGTGTCAAATGGCAAATAAATAAATGAATAAATAAATGTTTAAATAAATAAAATGTATAAATAAATAAATAAATAAATAAATAGTCAATTTATTTATTTATTCATTTATTTACTATTTTCTCTCTATTTATTTTTAATTTTGGCATGGATTATCCTCCATACTCCGGGGCTCGAAAAGTGTAAATTAAGCAGCTGCTACTCCGAGACCACAGTTAAACACAAAAGCTTCCCAACTAGCCGCACACTGACCGCAGGAGGCTCGTCCAGCTAAATCGGACCGGATCAGAGATACTGCTGTCCTCCGGGAATCAACTGTGAGAGCCCCGTCTTCTGCCATTGCAGGCACTTTGACTCAGAACAAGGATTGTGAAGCTGCCCTTGAAACGAGGGAGGCCAGAGCTTAGGCCTTGGTCCAATCGATACCATTCCTCTGCTCCCACACGGCACAATAACACACTGGGGGAAAATGGGAATGTGCAAGATGCTCTCAGTCTTCTTTCACCCCTTTAATTTCAGAGAAGAATATTGAATTAGGCAACAATATAAACCTGGCAAAGATTTCATAGGTTTCCAAACGACAGGCAATAAAATCATCAGCAGGACCACCTATTATATCTGCTTCGTGGCCTCCCCTTCCCACTCCCCCTCCCTGGGAACAAAGACATCCTCAGCCCAGCGTTCACACACACGACTCAGTTCAAGACACTCTGACAAACTCGGCTGCCACCTTCGAGAAGCCCGTCAGTGAACACACGCCCGGCAAAGCAGTGCATCACAGCGCACACAGCTGCGGCCACGTCTTCACACTCTTCCTCTGGAACAAGATCGTTTTTTAATACGAGTTTTTTTTCCCTTGAGATCCATTGTACATTAGACTACACTTGTGTGTCAAGGATCTATTTCCAGAGATGGCCGAGACACGGGTTCAGGCCCGGAGAGAAAGCGCTCCAGACCCCAGGCGGCAGACGGGGTGAACTTGGCCCACTCGGTCAGCTGGAGTCTTTAAAACACACCAGACGCAGTAAATCCTCAACGCTCATTTCGGAGCCCCTCAGTATTCTCTCCCAGGACTCCTGTGAAAAGCTGCAGCTTGGTTCCCAAGAGGCACAGGAGTTTCAAAGTCAAATTAAAACCGGCTGGGGGGGATCTTGCTCTTCAGATCGCCGGTAAAGCAGCAAAAATGAAGAACGCAGAATGGACAACTAGCAGACAAACAGCGCCCCTTATTAAACTGTACCACAGCAAACCTGCACAGTGATTGGTTTACCAACGTGTTCATTTTCCTTTGGCATGGCTTTCGCAGCTGGCTGTGCTATACCACACCTCTCTCTATCATTTCCTGCGCTGCCCTGTGGCCTGACCATGATCAGGCTACAGGAAAACAGTGTAGAAGGGTCAACTGGACTCACGGCCGCTCTGCTGAGACATACTGTATTGCAGGCCGGTTACAGATGAAGCAGGGCCACAATAGGTCCCAGATAAAGAGCAGCACTCCTCCAGCGCCTCTGTGTGGGGGCTGGGTGCTTGGGGTTGTTCTGCAGCATTGTGGAGGCTAACTGCCGCACCCCAGGGGACACATAATCCGAGAGACGCCAAGTCTTAGGGACTGCCATGCCGACGGCTGACTGTGCCCGACTGCAGCACCGGCACGGGCCAGCGACGGCACCGAGGGTCTCGTCTCGGCTGCTGAACCTGGAAACACGAGGGAATCTGTCCGCAAGCCTCAATATCATCTTAGAAAATAAAATAAATAAATAAATAAATAAATAGGCGAAAGCACCTTGTAGGCACTGGTCTAGATTTAGGACACAGATTAATAGGAATATTTTATTGATATAGTGATATAGAAACCTAGCGCAGGTATCGCTGGTATCGCATTTTCTACTAGATCAGCTCCAGGCAGCGTCACTGAAGCTCCTCAAACAGGCCAGAGCAGGAGGCAAGTAACTGTGGCTAAAGAATCAGCCTGTTACCCCACTTAATCTCTCCAAAGTCACACAAATCGAGTCTTCCCCAAAATTAAAGTGATAATTTCTTAAAGCAAACCAGCAAACAAACATAATGTAGAAGCTGCACATCCTACCCAAGCACTTAAGCCCTGGGCTGAGACCCCCTTTGATCTCACACCATGAAGCTCCTAAGCATCGACACTCGAACCTGCAGTAAGAATGGAAAGGGCTTTGTTTGAGAAAGTTGGTCAAGCTGACTTAGGTTTAGGGCCCATCTGAAGCAATAATGACCCGGCGTGCCAGCTTACACCAGGTGCTATTTCCTGCACTCAAAGCCTCTAGTTCTGACACTCTGGATCCATTGACACCTAGGGTCCTCTTCACAGGGCAATCCAGGGGCGCCATTGTCCGGGGTGTTATCGCACACAACACTGACTCTTTCACAGCTTCAGCAGAGCTGCTGTAGGGGAGGAGAAACAGGGCCTCTCTAACCTGCAGCAGAAGAAACTTAACTGCATTTGATGTGATTCACTAGCAGGTTTTAGCCCAGAAACACGTGAAAAACCACCAGCTGGATAACCAAATGACTAATCACGCTCCACTGCTCAAACGGCACCCGTGCCCTGTATTTTTCTTCATTTGTGACTACTCAAATCCTACCCGAACTGTTGACAGTGCAATATCAATGTTACTGTTCTTATAACAAGGGTGCAGGACCATATAGGTCACAATTACACTGACGTTACAATCCCAGGGCACCAGGCACTGACCTCAGCCAGCCCTGTGCATCTGTGTGAGTGCGTTAAATACCTCACAGTTATTTGCGACTAACTGCCTTATTTTCTTTGCAAAGTCCATTTTGCATAATAACCGCCAGCCAGACTGAGCAGTGAAGTGATCTCAGAGGTGGCTGCTAAAGGCCAGTACACAAACTAATCAACATCATGACACAAAAAAACCAAAAAAAACATTTTTAAAAAGCTTTTAAAACATACTTTGTGAAGTGTATTTACAGTCAATTTGCAATTCAGCTCCTCTTTCTATATTTAATTAATTTGAAGTGTACAATCCAGCACAGCCCCGGAGAAAATTAGTTTATGGGTTTGACTGTTTTTGTTTTCCCGGGTAATAGAAGTACAGTACAGTTAGCTCCAAGATATTTAGCAAATTACAGACTCTCGTGCAAAATATGTATTCATATATATTGATCTATAAATAAATGCACCCCAGGATGCAGTATGATAATTCCAGAAAACAGTTCCTCTCCATTAATCAACAAACAAATAGCCCCAGTCTATGTTATTCACATATACACGCAAAAATCTAACCAGAAACAACAAAATGTTTTTTAAACATTGTTCATATACCTTGACAGTCAATGTATTACCTCTACAAAAACTACCGGAGAGGAATTGGACTATATAACGTACTCCTCAATCCAAAATATCGTGGATATATGAAGCAACAGGCAGCAGTGTCTACAGTTCAGGCCTGGACTGAATCCTATTACACTGGATTTACAAAGCAACGTTAAAACAAACGCCACGCATTCAGCACATATCTGCTGAGGAGAAGCGTCTCTGTGGAGGGAACGGAGCAAACAGGATGACGCGGACGCCCGTCTCCTGCCCTCGACCTCGGAGGTTCAACACGTGACGGTTAACTGCGTGTCTCTATTTACTCAGACAACACGAAGCCATGAAGCGCAAATCCACCTCTCAATAACATCGACCGAGCCAGAAAGCCACAGACAGACCTGAAAGCACTCTCCACAATCTACATCTCCTGATGGTTCGGAGGGAAAGCGACCATGAGGTCTTCAGAGAGAGGAAACGGCTCTCTCTGGTGTTGTGAATCCACTTTACGAATCATTGACCAAACACAAATACCTGCTCTGCACAAACTCCTATTAACGCCCGGTCTGGCAGTCCTGCGGTCGAGTGTTTGTGTGTTTGCGTATCCGTGTCAATGCTGCTCTGTCTCCCAGTGCGCCGGCGCTGGGGAAGCCGCTGGGCAGTTAAGTTGTGAGGCTGTCTGTGCCCCATGCAAAGTCTCCGCTATAAGCCATGGGCAGACCCTTTTCTGAAGCTTTAACACACCTGTAAAAAATTAGCCTTTTCTCAGTGCAACAGACCTGATCAGATGACAGACCCTCACTGACAGTTTGCCAGGCCTAACACATGCAATGGCAGCTGTACTTTTAACATCTCAGGGCCTCAGCTGCAGCTTGCTAATACTGAGGGCCAGCAATATGCAAAAAGGATTTTGATTTTAACTCTTTGAAGAAAGAAGCCGTTAAATACTTTGATGTGAGCTATCTTAAAAGTTTGCCAGCACAAAGGCGTGCATTCATGTTTAAATGAAGAGAAAACAGAAATACAACAGGTCTCAATCTCTGGGCTTGAAATGCATCTTCAAAGGCACTTCAAAGGGTGAGCCGTCTCCATCCCAAGCACTGCCTCACTGCCAGGAAAATGGCGTGGAAAAGGGGGGAACATTAGCGGCCAAAGGCTTTATGTCACGCTACTTTTAAAGGTTTGCCAGCAACAGCCAAGGGGTTTGCAAGGCGGTCGATGTCTCACAGTAGGTGGGTCACTGCGAGGTCAGAGCAGCCGTGTGTCGCACGAGAGCGTTACTCTCTCCTCAGACAAAGGACACAGGAATAGCTCACATGCCACATCACAGCATCACGAGGGCTGAGATTCACACAGTAGCACAGCTAAGAAAACCCATCCAGGTGAGGACTGCATTTCACTCAGCTTATTAGAAAGTTAAAGAAAGGTACAATGCTTTACACTATGTTAAATTAAATTCTACTAAACTGTTGTGCCACAGACCAAGACCACGAAAGAGAAAAGGCGCTTTCACTTGATCTGAAGTTACCCAAAAGAAAGCCCTCATGAATTGTGTGCGTTCAAATCACTGACCCTCTGACACAGCGCTCACCTAACGTCTAACACCACATCTGGCTTTGAATATAGTCACACGAGAGCCACTCCGGTCTTCAGGGCATCTGTTCATTCGCACCGCTGTGTTTCCGATGCCTTTACACGGCTGGAAGCTTTAACTGGTCTCAATGGGGCAGTTGATATTCGAACATTACGGTGGGGCTTAAAATGTTAACCTTTAACTTCAGCTGAACCGAATGAAAACCTCCAAACTACACTACGAGGGCAGGTCTCGATGCGGTAGAAAGAAAAATCCTGTCTGAATCAAACAACCCCAGCAGAACGGGGCAGGGAAGGGAATTCGCGGCTGCAGGGAGGGTCGTGGTTTGAATAGATCCCGGACTTCAGTGGAGATCTCGTCTGGATGCGTCCTCTCCGGGGTCTGTGGAATCTCTTGGCCGTGGACAGAAAGCCACATTCCTCTCCAGCTCTCCGGTCGCTCGCAGTCACTGTCAACACACAGACAATGCCGAGGTGTTTCTGGGTGGAGTGTATGCAAGGGGATGGAGGGGATGCCTTTGGCAAGACTGAGCCTCAAATCCTCTGACCCAAAACGAGAGCCTCAGATCAACAAAGGCATCTGCCCTTATCTGCGAAACTGTAAACCTTTGAACAGCTTTATTTACTGTCCGCGCAGGGCCAGATAAGAGGGTTCAGGCAAATATGTTTTCTAGCTTGTATTTAAGTCGGCCACACACACATGCAAACTCAAACACACACGACGCACAGCGATTCACGGTCTTAATGGGATATATATGGATAATGAATACGGTTGCCTTCCTTTTGGTTTGATCCACTCTACTGTGCCAGACACTGACGGAGGCCTCGGAGGCTCACTGAATAGAAGGTCCAGTAAGAAACACACTGCAGACGGTACTATGTAAAAATACACAAATAATAATACAACCACACCTCTGTCTCCCCGGTTTGGTTTGGTTTTGACTGCATTCTCTTGCACTGCCCTACTGTGTGATTAAGAGATCAGTGAACCTGGATCAGTGCTGGTCTGATCTCAGCGGCCTCTGTGATTGTCATGCGTGTGCCGTGTGGAAGAGGCTGGAATGGGCCGCCGCTGCCATTAGCATTGTAATGCGTACACACACACAGAGTGAGAGAGAGAGAGAGGGAGAGGGAGAGGGAGACAGAGAGAGAGAGGGAGAGAGAGGTGGGTCTGCTCTCTAGGAGCTGCGCGGTTATCCCTCACCTGCGTAGAAGAGAAGGACGGGCGCGGAGAAGCACAGCTCGAGCCCCAGGACCCCCAGCAGGAGGTACATGTACAGGTGTCTGTCACCCGGCAGACTCAGCCTGGCAGACAGCACCAGCAGCAGGGCGGCATTGCCTGGGGACACAAGAATAAACACATACATGAAATAAAGGTCATTTGTAACAATACAGCCGTTTAAAAGCATGGTAAGTGAGAAAATGGATGGAGAAATTAATAAATCACAGAGACAGACAGACAGAGTTGGGAGCATAAAAATAAGAATTAATGGGCGATTGCAATTAGAACAATAATTGAGGAAACTGATGTTAAAAAAGATTCTGAGCTCAAATCTTAACCAGACTCACTGTGCGTTTACAGCTCTGATCGCAGGGGCGTTGGACCTGGCCCAGGGCGTGCTTCTCATCTGCACGACCAGAAGCGCTTGGCCTTTGTGGGAGGTAAAGGCCTCCCCCTAGTGGTTCACACAAGCAGCACAGTGCTGCCATTGACCACATTTACATGCACAAGATCTGGTCATTCAGGATCAATTCATTCCCAATGGACATTCAGAACCACATGATCACATGATCGCACATCCATGAGGTTTACTGTGGGGCCTGTTGACATGTCAATCAATCATATAACCCAGTGGTCCTCAATCCTGCTCCTGGAGGATACCTACCCTGCTGGTTTTTGTTCCAACTGAGCTCTCAATTGCTTATCGGACCCTTAATTGAAGTAACCTAATTAAGCCCAAGTACCATATAAGCCCACTTGCTCTTTTATTTTGAAATACAAGGTTGATCTGTTTCACAGCAAAAACACAAAGTTGTTACTTTTCATTTGGAGTCACATTTATTTTCGAGTTCTGTATGACTTTGTGCTGCCGCAGCACTTTTACAAGTCACCCCAAAACTCTGCTTCATGAGGGGTCCTCCCAAGAAGCCACTGCTCTGGAATGTGGTGACCAAACTTGGTGAAAATTGCGGGACGCTGTCAGAGTGAGGGCACACAGAGACACGCAGCAGAACAACAGCTGAGGAAAACTGTTGACCACAGCCACCCATTGCATCTCATATTAAAAAAGCCTAAAATTAATCAATATTACTCAGAATACATCCTTTTCATTCATGAACTGAACTACTTGCCTAACTTTTATTATGGGGACCAAATGGGCCGGCAGAGAATATTACAGGGACTGCAATAACATGAGGGAAGTTTGCTGCAAATTTCGTGCGAATCACGGATGGACAGAGAAGAGTAATTTTGAGAAGCTGTTTTTGCCAAAGATCTCTGACATGGGACAGCCAAGAGTTTACATTTTTGACAGTCATGCCTCAGATATTTCCCCGGCACTTATGTAGTCCCCCGGCTAGTATGTAAGCTTTTAATATTGGTGGAAAGAATAACCTAAGAGCAATCACTGATTTGATCTTATTCTTATAAAGTTCTGAACTGAAGCCTACATTAATATGACCATTAATAACCAGTGAATGAAATGTCTCCTCGGAGTCTTGCGTGCAAATCCAACTTTGCAGATTCATATTGGTTTCTACCGGAGGCGAGGACTGGCACAGCACCCAGGGAACATGGCTGAATTGTTCCCAGCAGCCCCGAGCAGAAGCGAGGTGTTTGTGGGTCCGGCGGTCGAGACTCACCCACAGACTGGACGAACAGCGGCAGGCGCTTGACGTTGCGTGTGGAGCGGTAGAAGTGAAGGTACCCCCGGCTCCTCCATCTGCTGTGCTGGCGCTGGACCACGTGCTCGAACAGGACGTGCAGGAGCCACAGCGCCACCTTGGCGAACACGATGACGGTCTTGGACTCGAAGTCGTGAATGTAGCGCTTGCACTCGTCCGCATTGTCCTGCTTGATGGAGCAGAACACGGCCAGGGCGGAGGACAGGCCGACGAAGGCCACCTGGGGAGGAGACAGGGGACGTGGCGTGAGTCGGAGAGGATGTCGAAGCCAAACACGACTGAGCCCAGCGGCTGAATTTCTACGTACGTTCATTTTCAACGCAGAATTAGTGCGTAAATTAAAACGATCATCTAAAATGGACAATGCAATGTTCTCGGGAGCTCTACTGTATTTGTCTTTCAAAACGGTCCTAACAGAAGCACCGAGACTTGGCTGAGACTCCATTACAGTATTGACAATAAATACAATATGGCCAGTGGGCTATCTTGGTGGTCTAACACAGTGCGTCCCATCCAGTGTGCTGTGAAACTGTGGTGTGCCCTCAGACACGCATGGGAAAAAGATATGTACAATTAATTAGTCAGTAAATAGGCTCACTTCTCATTTATTTGAATTAAATCTCTAATCAAGTAGTCGAGTCTTTCCTGAATTAAACTAATTGGTTAACTACCTAAAACACAGACATCTGCAGTGCATACATGGCAAATACATAAACATGTGTTACCCTAACACAATCATGATTAAAGAAACCCTTTCCCTAGACAGGACCAAAATGTAACCCCAGTTTCAAAACTTGACTTCATTTTAATGCAGATATTAACTAAATTACTCAAAATAACATTATTTAAACAACCTAAATAGAATGGTTACTCCATTCCTACCTTCATCTGGATCTCCAATTAGAAAATAGCTAGGAATCATTTTCTAATTTGGGAATTTACTTTATTTCCCCCCTTTTTAAATTGTGACATTTTTCTTAAATGTTGTAAAGTCTCCTAAGTTACAAAAGCAACACTTTCTAGCTAAAAATATAATACAAAACAAGGAAATAAAGAAATTAAATTAAACAAAACAAAATGTGCTAATTCAATCATGAACTCACATTGACGAGCAACAGGATTAGTGCAAACCAGCAGGTGGGCAGTTTCTGGAACTCGGGTTTAATATCCGAATCCAGAGCATCCGGGGAGATGAGAGGCCCGTCGACCAGAGCGTCTTCTTCTAAACTCTGAGTGATGTCCAAGCCCGAGTTGTTCTGGGGACACAGAGAGGGTTTATTGCTGGGGTGTCCAGTCCTCGTCCCAGGGAGCACAAACCAGTCCGTTTTACTGGAAAGGAATCGATAACTAAACCAGTGGTGACAAACCCTGTTCCCAGAGCCACAGGGTGACAGAGACAGAGAGACAGAAAGATATCGCTGCTCTAGAGGCAGTTCAGAGGAGAGCAACCAGACTTATTCCAGGTCTGAAGGGAAAGTCCTACTGAGAGACCGAGGACCTGAACCTTTTCACCCTGGAACAGAGGAGACTACGTGGGGACTTGATCCAAGTCTTCAAAATCATGAAAGGCATCGACCACATCAAACCAGAGGAGCTTTTCCAGATCAGCAGGGACACACGCACCCGGGACACAAATGGAAATTGGGCTTCAAGGCATTCAAGACAGAAAACAGTTTGGGTGTGACAGAAAATAATAAAATATACATATTTTAGGATTGTGAAGCGACCACATTGTAATGTCTTAAAAAAGACCAAGATCACAACAATGTGGCACAAAAAGAAGAAAAACAACCACAGTGGCTGTACAGTGGCTTGCTTATATACTGGCTACTGCAACTAATAATGATGATATTAAATGTGTAGCTAAACCAAATAGCGGTCTCGATGTATATTATTTTTCTCATTACTTTAACTGGACAGTCCAATTAACCTGACCTGCCACCATATAGTGTTTTATTATAGCATGGTGGCTGTATTTGCATTTGTAGCGAGTTTTACCTTGAATAGGATCTGCAAGAGGCGTTTGTTATAACACTGCTACCTAGCATCAATGATCAAGTTGTCTAAATTAGCTAGTAAGTTAAAATCAGAAAATGGGATGTGGCAAGTGTAGCTTGGTCTAGAGTTATTTACACCTGCACAGTGTGTAAAACATATCAGCTGGAGCTTTATTGACTGACAGACTTCAGACGACATGATGGGGTGCTGCCGACTAGGACTGATCCTGGGGAAAACATCTGCAAACCGCTAAATGCCTGTCATTGCAGGTCTACTTGATTATTTCACAAAATAATTAATAGGACAGGTATTATTGCTGTAATGATAAACCTAGTATGCAAGCAATTGTGTTTAATACATCACAGGTGAAAAGCATTTCTAATTCACAGCATGCTGTGTGCATGAGGCTCTATACAGGGATAACCTCCTCAGGAGCTCTGCTGACGTGTTTCGGGGGAGCATCCTCAGCTCAACCCAGACCCCTAACTGTTCTGGTATGTTACTCGTCTGCACTTTGCACCTGCCTGATTTAAGGGCCGTTTCAGTGTTAATTTAATTGTATTGTTCAGTGGAAGTTTTATATTTTTTGCACTTTTAAACTATGAAGTTCTTAATAGCATTTTTGATAGTTTGTCAGTTCTTCACATCAGTGTTTGTAGTGTTACACCTCCCTACAATGTCATAACGCAATTGTGCTGTTTCAGTTGTGTTCCAGACTTTTGTTAATTAAAGATGATGTACCTCTTTAATCTTTATATGTAGATTTGTACATTGATTGTTGGTTGATACCTATGTGTGCTTATACAAACGTTTACAAGATGGTATTTTTAAGTCTGTGTTAGTCTGATGTTTTGCCAAGTGGGCTACAGTGAGGAGGGCCCCCCCAAATCAAATCCTGCTTAGGGCCCCCAAAAGGCTAGAACCGGCCTTGATCTTATTTAAAGGAATACTTTGAGGTGTGAAAAATGTAACCCTTTGTGTTTTTTGTTTGTGCAGGCCTTATTTTTAATAATAATAATAATAATAATAATAATAATAATAATAATATCCAATTATTGATTTCTTGCATTGTTTGGCTGAACTCGATTCACGATCCACTGTAACTGGATATCAGGGAGTTTTGCTTTGTGTGGCATTTGCTGCTAGTTCACATCCCTGAACCGCAATTCTAATTAGGAGAAGCTACAATGCGTATTAATTGCCTGATTCAGACTGAAGTGTTTCATGATATATCCGGTAGGATGACATATTCGGGCATCCCCTGAAATCCTGCACCCCCTGACTGACTGCACATCTTCATTTGCATAAAAATAAATCCAACAGCTGGAATAAGGTCTATAATAATATATATCCTGTGACTCATGGATACTCAAACAACTATGTATATATAACCCATTATACGGAATAAAACATTCCCTGAAGAACCCGAATGGGTGAAACTAGTTGGACAATGTATAACAGACCTTTGAGTTCTCATTTAACATCATATATACAGTGAGGGAAAAAAGTATTTGATCCCCTGCTGATTTTGTACGTTTGCCCACTGACAAAGAAATGATCAGTCTATAATTTTAATGGTAGGTGTATTTTAACAGTGAGAGACAGAATAACAGCAAAAAAATCCAGAAAAACGCATTTCAGAAAAGTTATAAATTGATTTGCATGTTAATGAGGGAAATAAGTATTTGACCCCTTCGACTTAGTACTTGGTGGCAAAACCCTTGTTGGCAATCACAGAGGTCAGACGTTTCTTGTAGTTGGCCACCAGGTTTGCACACATCTCAGGAGGGATTTTGTCCCACTCCTCTTTACAGATCCTCTCCAAGTCATTAAGGTTTCGAGGCTGACGTTTGGCAACTCGAACCTTCAGCTCCCTCCACAGATTTTCTATGGGATTAAGGTCTGGAGACTGGCTAGGCCACTCCAGGACCTTAATGTGCTTCTTCTTGAGCCACTCCTTTGTTGCCTTGGCTGTGTGTTTTGGGTCTCCATGTTTGACGGTGGGGATGGTGTTCTTGGGGTCATTCCTCTTCCTCCAAACACGGCGAGTTGAGTTGATGCCAAAGAGCTCGATTTTGGTCTCATCTGACCACAACACTTTCACCCAGTTCTCCTCTGAATCATTCAGATGTTCATTGGCAAACTTCAGACGGGCCTGTACATGTGCTTTCTTGAGCAGGGGGACCTTGCGGGCGCTGCAGGATTTCAGTCCTTCACGGCGTAGTGTGTTACCAATTGTTTTCTTGGTGACTATGGTCCCAGCTGCCTTGAGATCATTAACAAGATCCTCCCGTGTAGTTCTGGGCTGATTCCTCACCGTTCTCATGATCATTGAAACTCCACGAGGTGAGATCTTGCATGGAGCCCCAGACCGAGGGAGACTGACAGTTATTTTGTGTTTCTTCCATTTGCGAATAATCGCACCAACTGTTGTCACCTTCTCACCAAGCTGCTTGGCGATGGTCTTGTAACCCATTCCAGCCTTGTGTAGGTCTACAATCTTGTCCCTGACATCCTGGACAGCTCTTTGGTCTTGGCCATGGTGGAGAGTTTGGAATCTGATTGATTGATTGCTTCTGTGGACAGGTGTCTTTTATACAGGTAACGAGCTGAGATTAGGAGAGTCCCTTTAAGAGAGTCTCAGCTCGTTACCTGTATAAAAGACACCTGGGAGCCAGAAATCTTGCTGATTGATAGGGGATCAAATACTTATTTCCCTCATTAACATGCAAATCAATGTATAACTTTTTTGAAATGCGTTTTTCTGGATTTTCTTGTTGTTATTCTGTCTCTCACTGTTAAAATACACCTACCATAAAAATTATAGACTGATCATTTCTTTGTCAGTGGACAACCGTACAAAATCAGCAGGGGATCAAATACTTTTTTCCCTCACTGTATCTATTTCAACTATAAATAACAATTCAGATGACAGATCCTCAGTCAAATATGACAGCCAGAAAATCTCCTAGGAAAATAATATAAGTATAAAAGCAAAAATAGACAAAATGTAAACTATTCTCAATGATATATTGATTAATGTGTTTTTCGCAAATAAAAATAGACCAATAAGCGCAATAAGACTTGCAGCAATCGGATTTCATGGAAATGTCAAAGCGTATCATAGCCTTAAGGAACCAACTTAATAAAAACACACACACCATTTATAAAGTCAAATGGAAGCAAATGATTAGTTCAATTAAAGGTCCAATTAACTAATTGAGAGCTCGGTTGGAAATAAAAAACGTCATGGTACGGGTCCTCCAGGACCAGAGCTGGGAAGCCCTGATTTAAAAGAGAAAAAGCACTGGATATCATTAGCCACCAGGCTGTGCTAAGAAACAAGTCTCAAATAATATCCCAACTGATCGCACCAGTATTGTGGTGATAGAAACACACGTAGTGCATAAATGAACTTATTTTCATTGCAGTATTCTAGGTCTGCAAACTGCATCTTTTTTGTATTTTTTTACCAGTTGTGATTTTCTGCAAATAAATGCTCTAAATGACAATATTTTTATTTGGAATTTGGGAGAAATGTTGTCAGTAGTTTACAGAATAAAACAAAAATGTTCATTTTACCCAAACATACGCATACCTATATATAGTAAAACCAGAGAAACTGATAATTTTGCAGTGGTCTCATTTCTTTCCAGAGCTGTATATCTATTGTCTAGATGCCATACATGCTGAACTAACATCATATATATAGAAACACACGAATGCATGCCTTCCCACACATGTTAATGAAGTGCTTCATATTGTTTCAAGGGGCTTGGCACATGCCAATGGAAATAACACAACTAATTACACAAAATGCACAAAATGAGTGCAGGAATAACAGCACAGTGAACGCACACTCAGCACAGAGAACTGCAGTTACCCTTACATGCAATTTTAATCTTACAGTCTGCGTCACGGGTGGCAACTTTGACACAAACATGGTGCTCTGCTTCCGTGCCCAGGACACGTGCTGTGTGTCTTGCAACAGAGTCAAAGAGAGGCAATTAGAGTGGCTGTGTGGTTTTCAAAACCACAGGGAGACCACAAGGGGAACTTGTTATCTGTGTCTTGTGTAAACCTTGTGAGCCAAACGAGTCGTTTAATGTTGAATTGAACGGCCAGTCCTGCCTTTAGTGCCAACACAAGGCGGCAGCAGCACTTGTAAACCGTCTCCGACTGCCTTGAGCCACCACGGCGGCTTAGAAACTGACCTCAGCGACCGGGCCGCCAAACCAGGAGAACTACTTCCCCTTTATCCTACTGTCAAATCTCTGAACTGGAACGGTTGTGCTATTTTAAAGCCAAAGCAAGACAGTGTAGTTTTGAGAACAGAAACTGGAGGCGTGTTTCTCCACACCGCGCTGGGGGAAGCGGTATTTATGTCTAATGTATACTGTAGGGTCACTCTAATTGTTATGGTCATCTTTTGTAAGAACCTGCATCCCCTCCCTAACACACATTTCTGTCCTGATTTCTCTTTGATTCATTCACTGGCATTCGTCTCTGCTCCTTGGCCGCGACCCTGCTCTTCCCTTTTCACCCA